>NC_068361.1:98596769-98796769 GCF_020536995.1 Dreissena polymorpha | reverse complement strand
ATAAAACAATGTTTCATTAGTGATTTCAGTGTATTACGCAACGATCTATATTAAAATACGCAGTTTTTCAATACACAATCAATATTAATGGGGATTTCGTGGGATCTCGTGGATTTCTGGGGATTTTGGTTATTACGGGAAATTCGGTATTTCTTCACACCCGTCAAAATGGTCGACTTCGTCAGAATGAACGATTAGAAAGTATTTACAAAAAAACATCATCTCAAACGATGTAAAGTGAACGCTACTTATCTGTTTTGTAGATAAGTATACGATCCATTGGAAAACACTAACATTTGACATAAAAAAACGCCAGTGGATATGGAAATCTTCATCGTTTGAAATAGCAGACGGCGTCGACCAAAGGCGAAAAGAACGCGAGAAAGTATTAACAAAATAACATAATTAAAAATGATGTCAAGTGAACGCTAATTCGCTGTTTTGTAGATAAGTATACGATCTATTGAAAACCATAACATTTGACATAAAACACTCGTGGATATGCAAATCTTCTGCGTACCAAATAGCAGACATCATGCGGCGTCTAATCTGAGTCTACGCTGTTTGCCAAGGCCGATAGTATAATGAATGGAAATGCACAAACTCAGCAACTGGCAAGCATATATGCATTAGTAGATTGTTTCGTGATTATTTAGAAACGACTACATAATTCTTTTGGTTCAGCCAGTGCAACTTAACAGAAATAAGTATAATAGTTTCTACACCTGACAACAATGTGCCAACTTTATACAAGGTAAGTTGTTTACATTATTTAAAATATTTCAAGATTACAGTATACAACAATAAACAGCTGGTACAATGTAATGTCATCGTTTTGATTTTAATAAGCCCGTGGTTAATTACCCTTTTTAATCTTATGGTTCAATGCATCTCTAACACCTTCAATTGACATTCTCGGCTCGGGTACTACTTACCGGTACATGTACCCCGGGTACTCTTAACTTTACTTACATGTAGCCCGGGTACGGTAAAGAAACTTAAACATACCCGCAAATATTAGATTGTATCCGAGTTGTATATCTGCCAAAAATCCGATGTCGTTAAACATGCTAGCGATTAAAGTAAAACAATATTGTTTACCTTAAAGAAACTTCTCTTTCAAAAAAATCTGCATCAACATGCTTTTTAGTATGAGTGTTGAGAGGACGCCGTAGGAATAATCAAGTAATCAAGAATACGTCTCTGTTTCTGCTTTTATTTCCTTCATGTATAATGACGATAAGGATTGACGACTAACATTGACAGCAATGATAACAAGCATTGAAAACTAACACTAACGACAAGGATTGGCGACTAGATGTAACATTGACGATTCTCTACAATAAATGAAATTAACAATAAAGAATGAATAATACGATTATAGTACAACAGATCTGCTATTCGAAGTATAATATGATAGCATACACTCATTAGAATAAAAGGTTTCATAAATAACAATTTGAAACATTTTCAATAAATATCGAAATATCTTATACAATATTTATTACACAGCATGAATTATTTGTTAAAACATAATATAAATACCAAATATGGTGTTCCCCATTTAACGGACCTCGCAAACCAAAAAAAGTTTCTTTAAAAAAATCTATGACGGTAAAAAGTGAACGTGCGACATCGCGGAAAATATACTTGACAACGTCATACAATGACGCGACTTTAAACAATTTAAGATTTTAAATTGAATCACATTAATGATTGTAAAAATGAGTTTTGATAATACATTGTATAAATGCCATTTAACAGAAAATTGACATAAATGTAAACATAATTAATTTTTACAAAATAGCCGACAACAACCGATTTAGTGTTAAAATTACCGGGTATGTTTTAGTATATTTACCGTACCCAGGGTACGAGCCTTACTAACTGTATTATTATTCTATCTGACCAACTACCTTTACCTTGTTGTGTTTCAACCTGAAATTTATGTAAAATCCGGCTTTCTTTACTTTTATTTTTCATTCATTTGATTACGCAATTGTTGACGTATTTCGTGGAAAATTATTTGAATCTTTGGATTTTAGTGACGACAAGCTGGAAGTGTCAATTTATTTTTTACAATGAATCTAAGATGTATTTAATTTTTGTGTGTTTGTCATGCATAGTTCAGTGTTTTCCAGAAAAATTTGAGTAGCCAGTTATATGGCCGGCAACTATGCAGTAAAACCAAAGCATTTGTGACATTTACTTGATATATTTGGGAAAAGTAGCCGGCATCAAGAGTTAATGTAACCGGCAAGATCGCTAGCAGCCGGTATTAAAAGAGAACACTGATAATAGTAAACTAAATCTCTACGACGGGATTACAGCTTTGTAAAATTGTTTTTTGGGTGATAATGGTTAGTAATTCATACTAATGTTATTAAAAAATATCGGCTTTAAATTTAGAGAAAATGAAGAGCATACAGGGATGGAAATAAGTGGTTTACCGTGAACCCGGGGCAAGTAGATTTTGGCCTGGGCAACTCAATTTCAAAAGTTGGTAAACTTCTTTTTTTTTAAAGCTTAAAACAATTCACTGCAATAAAAATTGAAAAACAATTGATCACCATGGATCAATACTAGTTAAATAACATTCATTATTTAGGAATAGGACATGATTCAATTCAGGCTCATAATAAAACATCATGCATTGAACATGTGTTGTCAGCAAATGTATTTAATTATCTATTATTTTATTAAAAGAATGTATAATATTCACATGTTCATATTTCTGGGCTCGTTATTCTTTATCTGGGCAACCAAAATACTAAAGATGGTTGCCCACAATAGTAAACAGTTAGTTTCAATCCCTGGCATATCATTGTATCTCTATTGTTATAAGCATTGCATTAAAGTTGTGATTGAGGTTAGCCTGTTGTTTATGGTATATTTACATTTTAGCTTGACTGTTATATATGAAATATATATAGTCGAGCTATCCTACTCAACCCGGCGTCGGCGTGCGCATTGGAATGTTTGCGTACCACCTCAAATATATTTCCTATGTCCATTGACATATTGCTTTTATATTTTGCATACTTCATTACCGACATAACCCCAATCTATAAACAAGAGCAGACAACTCATTTACTGTATCAAGCATTTTAACAGAATTAGGCCCTTTTTCACTTAGAATAATATGCATATTATTGATAAATCTATGTTAAAGTTTGCATATGACCTCAAATATTTTTTATGTCCCTTGACATATTGCGTTCATACACCATGTATTTTGCTTATTAACCAACATGACCCCAATGTATAAACAAGAGCAGATAACTGTATCAAGCATTTTGTAACAATTATGGCCTTTTTTTCACTTAGAATAAGCATATAATTGATAAATATATTATTAAGTTTGCGTACCACCTTTAAATTGCCATAACTTGTTTATTATGCTCCCCCCCAAATTTTTTAGGGGGAGCATATAGTCGCCGCTTCGTCTGTCCGTCGGTGCACAAATTTGTTTCGTACCCAATTTTTTGTGTACCCAAATTTATATATGTACCCTTTTTTTTTTTGTACCCAAATAGTTTTTTGTACCCTAATTTTTTCGTTCCCTATAGGTTTTCATAACCAAATTTTTTTTCGTACCCAAATTTTTTTTTACACAAATTTGTTCGAACCCAAATTTCTTTGAACCCATTTGTTCGTACTCAAATTTTTTTCTTACCCAAATTCGTTTTGTTCCCAATTTTTTTTGTACCCAAATTTTTATTTGAACCTTTTTTTTCGTACCCAAATAGTTTTTCGTACCCTAATTGTTTTTCATAACCAATTTTATTTTCGTACCCACATTTTTTTGTACCCAATTTTTTCGTACACAAATTTGTTCGTACCCAAATTTCTTCGTACCCATTTGTTCGTACTCATTTTTTTTTCGTTCACACATTTTTTCGTACCTTATTTTTTATTTGTACCCATTTTTTTCGTACCAAAATAGTTTTTTCGTTCCCTTATTTTGTTTGTACCCTTTTTATCGTACTCAAATTTGTTTTCGTACCCAAATTTGTTTTTTTTTCCTACCCACATATTTTTTCGTACCATTTTTTTTTAGAAATAATCGATTTTCAATTTGATTTCATCTCTCCACTCATTCCATCACGCGAAACCCTTAAGGTGTCGCAACTCTAGTAAACAACTTCCTCTCTGAAGAAATTTTTTAAAAAGTACAGTGCTGAAAAGTGTATGAGTATTTATGCGGAAACATGTGGCAAAGAACTGACTGAAAGACAGACAGAAAATCAGATATAATAACGAAACAAATAGATCAGAGAAAATTTATATCATAACTAATTAAGCGAAAGCAACCAGCTGTTTAAACAACACGATTTCACCATTTCAATATTAAAATTAACAAAGTGCAATAACTCTATAATGTTGAGGCAATAGCAACGGCGATTGAGCACTGCACTTTCCCTTTATGAACTGCATATGCAAAAGATGTTTCATCAAATCATTATTTTATCTTTGAAGTGAATGGGTATAATAATGAGCTTAAAACAAATCTCAGAGGAACACAGATTTTCCGTCACGTTTACGGGCTCATTTATATCTGCTAAATCCATAATACATTATATTTGAACAGAATGCAACATCATCAACATGCATTTTTTTTAATTTCAAGGTGGACTTAAATCAAACTAACAATCAAGTTAGTGTTCTTTTCAAAACGAGTAATTAGAGCAAAACGATTGATTGCATTAGTCAAATGTATGTCTAACTACCCACGCTTAAAGGGATCTTTTCACGCTTTGGTAAATTGACAAAATTGAAAAAAGTTGTTTCAGATTCGCAAATTTTCGTTTTAGTTATGATATTTGTGAGGAAACAGTAATACTGAACATTTACCATGGTCTAATATAGCCATTATATGCATCTTTTGACGATTTTAAAACCTAAAAATTATAAAGCGTTGCAACGCGAAACGATTGAATAATTTGGAGAGTTCTGTTTTTGTCGTGAAATTTTGTAAAACTACGAAGATTGCTTATATAAGGTGTAAAATACGTCAAGTAAGTGTACTCGGCGGAATAGCTCAGTAGGCTAAAGCGTTTTTACTTCAGGACTCTGGCAGGACTCCAGGGGTCCTTTCTTTTTCTTTTTTTAAATTTTATTCTTGATTTTTTACTGGAACTTTAACGATCCAATGTTTACATTTATCGATATAAAGCATTTAATGAATAAGTTAAAAAATGCCAAAATCTGTGAAAAGGCACCTTTAAGTTAACACGTGTCCAAAAGGGACGCAATCCCCATTCGGACATTGGCCGGAATAAAGCAACATAACAATGACATGCTCATTTGCAATGTGCGACAAAGATCAAGATCACATGCTCTGAAAGCTGATCAAACACACGCATTGCTATGAAATCTAACCGCATTAAACACATACCTTTTAACTGATAATTAACTATGCATGTATTCTGTAAATTTGCATGCACGTGACTTTTGAGGTTTTCTTTACATAAGATAACATTTAAAATAATACAAACACCATATGAATGAGTATAAATGTGTTTAATCTTACCAACGCTACAGTTACTTTTAGTCCACCCAGGCGCACAAAGCTCATCGGAGCATTTACCGGAGACATGATTACAGTTGGCTCTGTGAAGGCAATGACACTCTGAGGAGCAGTTCAAACCAAACAATCCTTGATCGCATGCTGTAAAGGAAAAAACAAGAGGAAGTAATATTAGTAGCTATACAGTCATAGTTAACTCAGGTAATCTTAAATCATGTCTCGAAAACAGTAAGAAGTATGTTTGTATGTTATTATACAGGTTTTCATGCAACATAATTAACACAGTAGCAACGATAAAACATAACGTTTAGCTGTCAGCTATCAAAAAGTTAAATCTTACGAACGCTACAGTTACTATTATGCCAGCCAGGGGCACATTGATCATCGGAACAGTGGCCAGAGATATGATCACAGCTTACTCCAGGTAGACAATTACACTGGTAGGAACAGTTTAAACCAAACAAACCTTGACCGCATGCTTTTGACAAGAGAAAACATACGGACTTTTGTAATTTATAGTAGAGTGAGTATCATTGGTAACAAAAAGTAATAGTTAACGTAGTAATATGTCAATAATGCATGTAATATACCGTTCAGAGGTATACTTGTAAGTACAGGTGGATATGATTAGGCAGGTTTTGGCATGCATGCACCATTTCATTAACATCAAAATAAGCGCACAATTCGTCATTATCAATCGACAATTTTAAATCTCACCGGCGCTACAGTAACGAAGAGTCCATCCAGGCGCACATTGGTCATTAGGACAGTGGCCAGAAACATGGTCACACCTTTCTTCATGCAGACACTGACATGGGGATGAGCAGTTGTTACCGAAAATGCCATGATCACAGGCTTTGAAAGTCGAAATAAAAAGAATGTTTTAGAACAAATGACATATGTAATATGCATGTGCGAAAAGTTTCGCATTGCATTCAACATAATAATACATAACTTTCATACATACACATCATAACAGACTTCATAATGAATCATCTAGCTGTCATAAAGTGTCAAATCTAACCAACGCTACAGTTGCTTTCAGTCCATCCAGATGCACATAGGTTACCCGGACAGTCTGAGCAGGCAATGACAACGGGAGAAACACTGTGGTAGTCGAACCAAAGACATTATTATAGTGGATGCGTAGACAAAATGACAAAAGTTGTATATGAGAAAGTACAGTTTGACTCATTATTTTCCTGACCAATAAACTTAAATTACTTTTTATACATGCTAATAAACGTCCTAAATTGTAATTTAGCTCACCAATCGTCAATAAAAATTCTGACCCACGCTGCAGTTACTTTTAGTCCATCAAGGTTCACATTGACCATCAGGACAGTGGCCCGAAACATGGTGACAACTTGAACCGTTGATACAATGGCATGCATAGGAGCAGTTCTCACCAAAGAGCCCTTGATCGCAGGCTATAACATATTATATTAAGAAATATATGTAGCGCTTTAAAGAGTTGTTGATAGAGTTTACCCTGGACTTTAAATAGAAGCAGAAAAATGAGTTTTTCTTCCTTAAGAAAAATATGCCTTGGTTGTACTGCGATGGTCAAACGAAATACTAATATAGCATTTTAAAGGTATACCTACTGTTAATCAATGTATAAACAAATTAACATATTAGTTGCAATATATGAGAAAACGTTTACTCACGCTACACACTATTATGAACACCAACAATAACCATAAATCTGAGTTATATCGTAAATTGCGATCCTACCAACACTACAGTTATGTTTTATCCACCCAGGCGCACATATACCGTCGGGACAGCAGCCAGTAACATGGTCACTATATTTCCCTTGTGGGCAATATCAGGAAAAGACACAGTTTAAACCAAACATGCCTGGATCACAAGCTGTAAAATATTATTTTAATATTAATATCTGCTCAATTAAGGTTAACGCTGTTAAAGTCTGTCCGACATAACTAAACTAAGATGCGAAATACAATTACAAATTTATGTTGAAGTATAGACACTGTTTTCTGACTTGTGAAAACATGATATTAAGAGAGGACGCACACACAACAACGTTATCGTAGTAATATTGATAGCTCGTTAAACACGACTTTAACAGAAAACATGAATTGCTATATATTATTTTATCTTAATCGCTCCCTAAAAAAGTCGAACACGCTTATTATAGTAATTTTGACATATTACATCAACCAATACTCAAAAATTTGTAAATAAAAACATTATAACGAATATTGCATAAATATTCAAATGAAATATTTAATATGTTTGACTATACACGTTTTTATGATGAGAAACCGCATGTTGTTACATACCTAAGCTGCAGTTGTCATGCGTCCATCCTGCTGCACATTGGTTAACGGGACAGGTACCATCAATATGATGACATGTTTAATTGTTGTAACAATGACATATGGAGGAGCAGTTAGCACCAAATGTGCCAGGGTTGCAGTCTGTAATAATAAAATGTCCACTCAGCTATACAGAATCTAAGCTTTGAACGCTAGAAGACTGCATCTTGCTATAACTTTAGTTTTACATCAAGACAAGACACATGGGCATTATCTAGAAAGCGGGTTCTTCATGAAAAATGCATATACAAGAAATTTATTCATGAAAATTTGTGAACATATTATTTCTGATATATTTTCCATTTAACACGTTTATGTGGATAATTATGTTGACGACAATGAAACACAGGAGATAACTTGGTAATTGACATATCGAATTGATATCGAATTGTATATATGTTTTTGATAGCAGTACTTTTCAGTAGATTTCAATCGCTTAACTCATCAACCATTCTATAAAACTGCAATATATTTCAAAAATCAATGGTATTCAGGTAGTGTTAATCGGTCGCAATCATTCTAATGATCTAATTACTCTTACTTTCATTACAGGCGAGTCCTCTCCAGCCGTTTTTACATACCGCAGTCATACATGTGCCGGTGACACTTTCACATGGTCCAGAAAGACAATTACAATCTTTGAAACAGTTTACACTGTACTGTCCGGGTAGACAATCTGGTAAAAAAGGCATTTTGAAATACGTTCAGTGGTTAGAATTGGCTATTAGTGTAGCTTAATTAGCCGATGTTAAGGCAATGCATGCACAAACTATTACGATTTTGTTCTTAGCTCTAATTACACTAATAATTGAAAGGTTGTTTTGTGTGCTATTATTTAACGCTTACTCTAGCGGTAGTATCCTACCACTGGCAACTGTACGGACCAACCTATTTTTTTACATGAAATATATAATAGAAGACCAAAGGGCTTCTGCACTAAATGTGAAACTAAGTGACCGAGTAGGGTTTTTTTTGCACGAAGTACATCTGATGTGAAACAAACGACCCGGGGTCGAATTACGCTGAGGAATTATTGTTCGTTTGTATAGTTGGTGCTAATAAAAATAAATAAGAACACCATTATATATACATAACTTTAGTGACACATGCGGAAAAATCAAACAAAATATATCTCGACTATGTGATTGTGATGACAAATAATTTAATGTATTGTTGGAAGCATAGAACAAACAGCAAAATATTAGAGTATAGAATGTGTCAGAAAGGAAGAGTAACCCCCACATTACGCTTTTGTCTTAGACTCCACATATGTTGAAACATGAAATATCTTATTAACAAGATAATTGGCGTAATTTTAAATTTTAATGCACGCAAGACCGGTAAATGAAGCTAAAACAATAATATTTTAAACAGTATAATAGCAACAATTACTCAAATACTTATAAAATAACATTATATGTCGGTATTTGTTTAATGTTAGATGCTAAATATATGTGTAATAAACTTTAACATTATATATATATACCATCCACGGTTAATGTAGTACATGTAAGAATAATTAAAATATGTGTTCTTTATGATCTCAATAATTAACGATAACGCGAGTCATATAGCTGCCCACGGCAATAAATATCAACAAAACGCTATATTGAACAAATAAATATGAAAACAGTCAAAAGTATCAAGTTGGTGACTATAAAATGATGGGTTTCAACTTCACAATTCATCACCAAAACTTCTATGTGTACATACAATACACCAGGCTGATTAACCAACCATACTCGCCCATTGCTATTATTAGGACGTATTCATATTTACCACTTTATATATTCTGCCAGAGTGTTAAAGTAATTGTGCATTGCCTATTTAATACGAGATTAACGGTATTCAAAACATTAGCCTGGCCGTAATAAAAATGTGAATGAGCAATATAAAAATAATTAAGATATATGTCTGACTTCCAAGTGGTTCCCCATTCATCCGAAAAATTGATAGGTAACCAACGGTTGTTGGGAGATCTATCAACATAAAAGTTAAGAATTATTTTATTCGGGTCGGAACAAAATATTTTACATTCTATAAAATATTGATTAAGGTCGAACATTTAAGACAGAAATGCCGAACAACTTAAAAACCAAGATAATGAGGTAAATGCACACGCCGGTTAATGATTGAACAGTGTCGGCAACCTGGCGGCAAATTTATTTTAGTTATATGAGCGACAAAAGAGGGCTTGACTTCGATGCGAACAAACATTTTTTATGCGTTGCGCGACATAATATAAAACAATCACTTACCATTGAGCCATTATATCGATTGATTTGAAAATCGGTGAACCAAAATATAGAGGTGGGCAAGATCGCATGATGTATTATATGTTTGTGAAGTATTCACTACATAAGTTAGAACATGAAATTGTTTGCTACAACATAGCCGAAAAGGCCATTATTCTTGTTTGTCGAAAACATAAAAAACGAAATATTGGTTTGCCCAATTTCAAATGCTAGTTAATTTATGTTCAAATAATTATCAAAATAAATGAATGGGCAGACGAAGATGTCCCATTTTACAAAAGGAAAAATCAATATGCCCCACCTAAAGGGGGAGAACTAAACGCTACGATGATACGAAGTCCGCATTCACCAACCGTGACGTTAATAATGCTTTAAAACTTGAGAACAAAAAACGCAATTAATAACGATGCACATTCTTCTAAACGCTTTTAGAAGCCCAATCAGCAAATGCGTTCGTGATACCAGTTATGCCATGTTTTCAACGTTGAAATAATCGCGATTTAAGACAAATATCTTTATAAAATAAATATAGGCGATCTTTCGTTTGCCCAAGTTGGCAATGCAAATTCAATTTATTATATAACCAGATGTTAGAAATAGATAGCTCTCCACTGTAATAGTTTCGGAATTATATCACTTCTTTACAAGTCGGTATCAACGATGAAAAAATCACGTTACTGATCTCGACGTCACGCAAATCCACAACACATTTCGGTTATTGAAAGAAAGCAAAATAAAAATGTCTAGTTATTTCAATAATTCGAAAACAGTCCGCTTCAATGCACTTTACCTGCTTGTCGGTATATCATAATCTCGCATATAACCATATATGCAATGGTCAAATTATTTGATGGCAGTCCACCCGAAACTCGCACAACATATACTTCGCGTGGAGGAACCAGCATCGTAATCGCCAAAGACCGATTTATCAAAGTGAACGCCTCGTTCTGAAGTGATTGATCATGTCTTCCTAGTAACAATGTGATGTTATTAAACTGATGCCAATCTGCAAACAAATATATGCATAATACATACGTGTTAGGTGTATATGACGGTTATCTTAACTGTATTAGATAATAATCAGTTGTTTGAATACTCTCTGTTCTTTGATATAATCAAAATAACTTCATGTTCGACAAAGTTCATATCGTAATAAAATACCGTCGTTCAAAAGAATCATTTAAACACTGAACAGTAATTGCTTTAGCTGGAAGTATTAACGTAACAAGAGTTCCGCGGTCGGAGACATATGCCACTCCCAAAACACGGCTTTGAACTAGTGACCCCAATTTCAATAGGGGTCATCTACTGTCCAAGGCGAACGCACATGGGAATCAGTCAATTTGTTGACGAGTTTTTGATTTGAAACGAAATTTACACTTATTGACTTAGTGTGACAGTGACATTGACTTTTGACCTATTGACCCCAATTTCAAAGGGGTTATACAGTCTAAGGCCAATGCAAATGTAAAGTATCAAGCCAATCGGTCAATTCGTTGACGAATTATTGATTCGAAACGATAAGACACTTATTGTGACAGTGACCTTAATCTTTGAGCTAGTGACCCCAATTTCTATAGATCTCATCTACTGTCCAAGGCCAATGTACATGCGAAGTATCAAACCAAGAGTCATTGATCAGAAACGATGTTCACGCTTATTGAGACAGTGACATTGGCCTTTGACCTAGTGACCCCAATTTCAATAGGGGTAATCTACTGTCAAAGTCCAATGCACATGTGAAGTATTAAGCCAATCAGTCAATTCGTTGACGAGTTAATGATCGGAAACGATTTTCACACTTATTCTGACAGTGACCTTGACCTTTGACCTAGTGACCCCAATTTCAATAGGAGTCGTCTACTGTCCAACGCCAATGCACATGTGAAGTATCAAGCCAATCGGTTAATTCGTTGACGAGTTATTGATCGGAAATGATTTTCACACTTATTGTGACAATGACCTTGATTGTTGACCTAATGACCCCAATTTAATAGGGGTCATCTACTGTCCAAAGCCAATACACATGTGAAGTTTCAAGCAAATCGGTCAATCCATTGACGAGTTATTGATCGGAAACGAACTGGTCTACCAACAGACCCAGGACCGAAAGACAGACAGACAGATCGACCGACATCCTGCAAAACAATATTACCCCTCTTCTTTGAAGGCGGGCATAATCAAAGATTGGATATAACAATGGCAAGTTACCTAAAGCCGTTAGTGATGATAATATATCAATTATGGAGGTTGACAAAATATATGATCATTTTGTGACCTTATGCAAAAGTGTGCAGAAACCTCGGTAACAGAAATAGGACAACTTGTTCTTCTGGAAAGTGATTAATGCGAGAAAACAGCGTAACGGAGCAAAGCAAGGTAACGGACTTGTGTTTTATGTCGGGAAAATATTGTGAACACAATTGGGACGATAAATTTCCGAACAGTACAATCCGACAGACGCTTCTCAATTCGATATACTGTTTACAAAGAGCTGCAATGCGCTAAACTAAAAATGCCTCTGACGAAATCATCCCTGTTCCACACGTTCTAGTAAAACCAACCATAGTACAAGTATGCAAAGAAACGTTAAAAAGATGGAAGGCTAGTTGGCCTGCATATATTTCGCACGAATATTTGTTGCATGGCACAATCATTCTAGCCAAACCAATGTCCTGTAAGTAAAAACACATGCTGAGACGCGGTTGGAGACCCGGCCATATAAAAACAGTAGAAATAATATAAGTAAATAATTGTTTGAACGTTAAGAAGGTCGATCAAAGCAATAATTGATTAATTACTTGTATGAGAGTCCTGCTTATTTAAACTGCATGAAATGACCCTACTGCATCGAAATAAAACGTTAAATATATAGCAATATGATTTTCAGGATAAGCTCCTAGTAATGTCTTTATTTCGTATGATAAGACTTAACTTCCGTTTACTTATGGTTCTTGAACGCTTTATGTTACTTGAAAGACTGTCTTCCAAGCTATATCCAAAGAAATTGACTTTATAGAAATACTGTGGACAGCAATACGCCAATCAATCACCGCAAAATTTACAACAACACACAAAATCGTGTAAAATACGAAGGATTAGTTTTGAGAGATTTTCCGATATATCAGGAAAGAGGTCACTGCTCCTTTACCTTGTGTACATAGATAGGCTGATAAGCGAGCTAATGAACAGAAGTAATGGTATATGTCTTTTAAGCAAAAACATGTGTGCTCCGAGAGTTGAAGACGACATGGAGCTTTAAGCATGTTGCAATAAATGGACTAGATGAAACTCTTAATATTCGTTTAAAATACTTAAATATTGATTTTTTATGGAATAAATGTGCAGCCGTTGTGTATTATGAGCACGGCCTTCAATTCAAACAGCCATGATTCACAACCCCATTCTAATAGCAGAGACATTTACACACCGGTTTATGACAGAGAGCTTTCGACAAAGAAACCCTATACATGGGGCAAAGCTTCATAGATCATACTGCGACTGGAGCATAGCAACAGATACGTTAAGTGCAAAAACATAGATGACGATACGTATATCGATCAGCCGTTCTGCCCAAGGCCTGATATGAATGTGAATGTAGCTGAACTACCAACGCTTTATTAAAACTATAAGCTGCGCTTGTAAATCAACATACTTCTGTCTGTACACACCGAAAACCACGTCAATTACAAAGATGATGAAAATTTAAAGTTCCTAAGCAAAGTTTGCTGATTTGCAGCATACATGTTCCCTCAAGTAATGGAGAACTCTATTGCTTCAAGAATTCAGACAAACAAAGTGCAGGTTTAAATCTAGATGTTGAACGGTTATTAGAATCTTTGTAAATTTCTTAAGGATTACGTACACTCGGGATTCATTCCACTAAAAAATAAGATCGTGGCTAACACAGTCAGCGATAAATTTAAATTGGAGACAATACTAAATACAATCAAATTGATGAGGTTACGCAAAATCAAGCAAGTGTTCTCTATGCAATTCCTGCGAGACTACTATAATTATATGTGTTTATTTTTTAATCATAAAGAAACGCTCTGAAAGCTGTTATTGGAATGTGTCTAATTGTGCATCGTTTGTATATTATTCATTTATGAAGTGTAATTAACGCATATGATCAAATCGTTATGTTGCTGAAATTGTGCCCAAGCAAAAAGTATGGACGTTAAGCTAATATTGACATAATTTTGTCATTAAAATTGCGATTGGAACGGATAAATGTATCCAGTTACATACCCATTACTAGTATAAGTATTCCTATTTCAAACCATTGCTGCTGCATGGTTAGTGTAAGTAAAAAAAACATGGATCGCTCTTAATATGAATGCACTTTCCGGATGTTACAGTATAATATAATAATAATAGATTAATTTTATGATTATATTGATTCTTGTGTCTTCCTCATTTTTACATTTGTTTACTACGTGTAATTATTCCTGTATTAATTATTGCAAATAATTTATGTGAATATGTTATGATTTTTTTTGGACGAAACACAAAAAAGTATATGAATCGGATTTCAAAACGGGGAACGGGTCTGTAAGTTTTAGACCATTGATGTTTATCTGTTATATTAACATAAAAAGCGTTTATCTATACGCACTCCGATCTGTACGTCCTAGAATTACAATCTTTTCCACGAGATAAGTCTTGTCCAGTGTCAGTTGCACCCATGAAGGTCTTTGTAGAGCTGCGCAACATCCACAATTTTCAGCATAGCCTTGGTTATTCACAATACCATCGGTGACTTTATCTTCAGTCCAGTTGCTGTATGGAACCCCGTTTGATGTCACCGCGATGTGTGAATTAAGGATCGGGATGGGGTCTGAAGTATAAACAAACAGTTCTGTTTATACAAATATAAGTGTAATTTAATGATGCAAAATGTCGTTAGTGCATCGTATTTGTGTGTAGATGTCGAGTATTATTTATTGTATTGTAAGTATGTAGTTGTCTTAACGTATGTCTCTTTAAATGTTGTTCGCACACTATATATTGAGCGATGTTATCATGTGTAGAAGATTTGAAAGTGTAGATACTTTAGAAGATAAACTCCATGCTATGTGTGCACAGTAACGTGTGTATCAACGGAGTAATACTTTCGTGTTGTGTCGATGTCTAATAGAACACATTTATGAAAGAAAAGGGTATTTGAGATTTGACAAAATCGGCTTATCGGCTAAAAAAGTGTAGTTCTTTCGGAGACATAAAATTATGCATGAAAAGCTAATCTCTTTTTATATGACATTCTGTCGAATTGACATTTTAAAAAGATTAAATATGAAATAAATAAAGTGGTTGTTATGTTCAATTGCATAACAAACATGATTTGAAAACAAATATAATGTCCGACAAGGATGAATTATAATATACAATTTCATGCATTTAAAACCAGGGTATTGTACGGTATCTGTCATCAATGTAATAAGATACGCATGATCAAGTATATTCATTTATGTGAAATTCATGATAAATTCCCATCCAACTGACACTTTTAACTCTAAAAAATGAATTTAAAAAAGTTTAAGCTTAAATACTTACCCAGGGATATGGCAATAGTCGCTTGATTATAAATATGTCTACACATGTCTGCTCTAAAAAATTGGTCTTCGCTTGAAATTAGCGGTACCTAATACAAACGTGTGATGTATAATTAAATCTAAGGTTGGTAGGCAAACATCCAGGAAAAATACTACATAATAAACAGAGATATGACCCATTGTAATTTTGGAGCATACAATTTATTGACGAGACTAAAATAATGTCAGTTTTTATTCATTTTGGAGCATTGCTCTATTAGTATTGAAGGCAATTATTTTTAATTGCTTTTAAATACCGTCAATTTTCTGTTGTTGTTTTCAGTATTCAATGTATAAATAAAAAGTGTCTAGTTTTCCTTTATATTACGGTCAAGATCACACTTTTGGCTCAAATAATGTTTTGGGGAGGATTTGGCACTTGCAATAACCGCTCTTTTGGATATATTTACCGAGTAGTATTTTACACGTATATGTGTTTCTGGCACTTGTTATAAGTATTTGAAAAATCCTTGCGTAATAACAGCCACTTATGATGCTTGTCTTTCGAATTTATTAGCATTACATGTTATTACTTTGACATTAATACTCGATATAGCTAGGTAAGACGTCTGTATCTACAAGTTGCCGATTAAAGAATAGTTGATAAATCAGAACAGTTCAATTGCATACAGTTAAATGTAATTTAGCTTTATATGTTCTGTTGTGTCACCGCTTGTTTTAAGCAAACACCTCCTTAATTGTGCCTTCACTACTATTTGGAGGTGCACATGTGTCTATTAAGATGTTTAAACCTAGCGCAAGAGCGCTTTTCAAAATCTCTACTCACATGTGTTGGACATATAGATCTAAATGGTTTCAATAATTTAATGACAAAATAAACGGCATGATCTTAATATTATATCGCAATTAATTATGAAGAGAAAATGTGATGCAATACCACTTAAAAGCCCATAAACACTCAAAATCAATGAATATTTCTTATAATATTTCAACAAATAAAGTTAACACCTCACAAAACAATGTTCCTTATAGCAATAGCCAAAATGCTAGATGTGGTCTGGTAACATAGATTTAACGCTATACGCGAGCAGCTTCCGAAGCAACATCGAATTAAATCGAACGAAAATAAAAAATGATGCCCGAACCCGACTATGATGCAAAAGGTGTTAATCCAAATATTAGCTACTGTGTAATGTCAATGTTGGTGCTTAAGAACACATGTATCAACATGTATCGGTGCATTATTTGCCTCAATCTGGTACACAATTAAGGATGACAATGAAACAACAACCACAGTTTTGACTTCCAAACCTACGACATAGGGTCCCTTATCTGATTACAATAGTCCCCAGACGTATTACAAATACACTTTATAAAATTTAAAGGCAAAAGTAAATTCTATAACAAATCTTACATAAATTTAGGTTGTTACACAATTAGATAAAATAGTTCCTTATAACTTGCATGACAATATAAATCGAACCTCTTTTGATGACGTTCAATAACAAACTTCCTGTTACAGTATAAATACATAAACTAACAGATGGCAAAAACAGACTAGGAACAGAAATTTTGAAATTCACTTATTAAATTTACTCTGTTAACCCCATTTGAAGTTTTTCAAAACATTTCCGATAACAAGGACACGCCAACATCCGTTGTTCTGCGCATGCGCTTTACACGGTTCACGAATAATTTCGTTGGTAGCTCATTAATTCGTGACGTGTATACATACATCCGTTTGCATCCGTGTAGTTACTAGACACTTACATCTGAATTTCGGCATATCTGCTATCACACTGCTAAACAGTCATATAAAAACTGTTTGCAACTTTACGCTTTAATTGTAATGTTGCAAGAGCATTATCCCATCATTTTGCTGATTATTGCATTGTGTCGGCAAAAGGGAAACAATGGCGGCGGCCGCAATCTCTAATCTTTTTGCAAGTGATCATCATATGAAAATTATGCCGCTCCCTTCCATAAAACATGGACCTATACAAACAAACGGTATAATGTTGGACAATTAAGCTGCCATGCTTTTTTACGTAAGTCAACCGTCGCTAGTTCAATGAACAGCGATATTGTTTGCCCATAATTCGCGGCAACCAGCAACACATGTTTCATGAAACAAATATTGATAATAAAAGAAAACGATCTGAGATTATTCACTTTAAGAGATCACTGCAATCAATTATTGCAAAATTTCATTTTATTTTGTTTGGCACTCTTAAAATGTGAAAAAAGAAGATGATGATTATGATGATGATTATAATGATGATGTTTATAATAATTATAATGATAATGATGATGATGATGATGATGATGATGATGATGATGATGATGATGATGATGATGATGATGATGATGATGATGATGATGATGTGTCGGAGGAGTCGGATGATGATACAGTTACCTGCAGCGGTGCTCACTTCCAATAAATATCCAACTATAAACAAAGTAAGCATTTCTTGTTTAGACAAAATGACATTAATTTTTGCTTAAGTCCCAAATAATACCGTTAAAATAAGTATAATACAGGTTTGTCCTGTTCAGTTTATGCGATTTCGATAACTTCCTTCTATACATATGCAGATTTACAATATTTGAATTAAGTCACTTGATCGTATAGAAATCTTCCTTGTTACCTCCTGTATGATAATCAAAGCGCTGAAGGCACAACATTTGTTCATACTTTCTGGTCGTTGTCTATACTTAGTATAGTTATTGCTAGACATATGTTCAATGTAATATTAATTAACAAGTGCGAAGAATAAAAAATCACTAATGTGCAATATACAATACTATTTCGATAATTCGCACATTTGCTGATGATATGAAGAATTGGGTCAGCACTGCCTACAACTATACCACAGCTTCTTCCCATCGCTCTTAACCTAAATGCTGTTAGGTTGAGTATGCAAGCATCAAAAGAGCAACATCGACAAAAGCTCAAAACCACATCCCAGGGTAGAGATTGATGGATCAGTGAAATTCCTGATAGATATCCAAGAGATATCAGATTTGAAGACAGTTGTACTGGCCATAAATCAGCCAAACACTGATAAGCAGATTAAGCAACGATACATGTTGATACATGAGACAATTTTTTGGACTATCAACTTATTTTTTTATTGTGTTGTATTTTTTTTTAAATTAAATTCGAAAAGCCAATGCAGTAACCAAAAAAGAACATCCTTTTGACGCCGAAATCCTTTCTTTTTATCCCAAACCGAGGCTTAAGTAGAGAATTACAAAACGCAGAATCGTTGTCTGGATTCGGTTTCTGTACAATTTAACAATATATTTCCTCAAGCATAATTAATTTTAACATGAATAATGGATAGCCATTCAATATTTCAAGAAATACAGATCTTGTTTTGGAAGGGTTATCTAGAAATCTTCAAGTTAAGGGAATATATTTTCGCGACCCTATAACGCTGTCAATAAAACTGACACAAATATGTAAATGCGTTGCTATAAGTGTTACAAAATAAATATAACATTAAAAGAACAGTTATTGTGTAACAATGTGAATACCTTACTGCAGACTTTGCGATTTCATTGTTACAATAGTATCTGTATTTGCACTCTTGGACGGTGTCCATATAATTTATGTAAGGGAAACACGATTTATCCCATTTTCACCGCGACATTGACGGTATAACACGTTGTGGAATATACTTGCTTGTATTCAACACTGTGGAATATACCTGTCGCGTGCACGGACTACTTTTCAAATGACGTAATGCGATATGCGCTTAAATTAGGTCGATATTGTTTGGTTCATTGATCGAATTTTAAGGTCACCCATTGGAAGAAAATGTGCATATTTTGCAGAAAAATATATGTATGACATATTCACCAAAAGAAATGTTGAAATAACATATAAAATTACACGATTTTTGTTTTGTTATTTTTTATTTATATTTACTTTACCACTGAATGATTTTTCATAAGAAACAAAGTCGACAAAACTTAAGCTTTAAAATTATACGACCTTCAACCTTTAAATCTAGTCATGACATATTTTTTCGCCATCCGTATAATGAATCAGCTGATTGATGGCGTCATAAAATGACATACTTATTGCGTCATTTTCCCCATTTTTTTGACGATTTATTATAAACGCGACTTATTTCACATGTTTTCTACATGTACTGTATGTCGACATATCTGAATTGTCAATTGATCACATTTTCCTTATTTCGTGTAATGTGCATTGTTTATAACCAATGCATATACTTTTGACATTTAACTTAAAAATTAAGAATGTACAACAAGCCATACACATATCGCACAATTCATGAATAATCTGCTATGTTTGCTTTCCTATTTAATTCACGTTAGGCATAGAGCTGTGTAAAGTATAAGATGGTAAAAATAGCACCACACTGGAATTGGGAACGTCCCATTTTGTACACGGGTATTTTCTACTCATTTATCTGTTGTGTACTGGAATGTTTTCCATTCTTTGTATATTTATATATTAAATTATTTTCTCGTACAAAAAGGGCATTTACCATAGATAAATAAAACATTGTGCAAGTTTAAACATAATTATGTTTGTATGCAGAAATCTGCAAATGCAACCGAGTTTACCAACGGCTATTATTAGATAAACTGCTCCGGTTCATTTGAACAGCAGTAATGTAGCGTACATGACGTAGCGTGTGACGAAGAAAACAGTTTATTGAGTTCATAAACTCATTTGAATAAAGTGATAGAATAGCATAAGGGTCTTTATTTAACTATGCTAAAATAATTATTAAAGACCCTAGATGCAAAATCGTCAATTATTGAGTTAAATGGATTATTAGATGGATTTTAAAGGATAATTAAAGGTAAGATACTAGTTCTTACGTGTTTTGATTTTTGTTTGTACTTTTGTCGTTCCCTGTTCTCGGGGAAATGATTTTAACATGGGCGCCATTGATGCATCGGATCACACACGGCATACCCATAACATTATATAATAAAAAACACGTTCTGCGCGTCCTTAAATTCGTCGTCCGAAGTCGGAAAACGTATTGCCCTGTATATTAAGTCAAATAAAGTGTCCGTCGCTGCAATTGTCTGTTTACTCGTCAAAATGGTCAAGGTCGTCGATAGCTAAAGAAACTTCAGCTTACAGTTTATATAGTATTGACAGACCTGTACAAAGTCGCGCCAGTCAAAAATCATAAAAAACGACATTTAAAGTTATGGTAGCCAGAATTAGGTCGTCGATGGTGTACATGTATGTTGACATCGACAGCATTTTGTCAGGAGCAATCGCCGCCATATTGGATTTTGATTATTTTCTTTCGAAAATTAAATGAATTATAGTAAAGTAAAATCTTCTTTTCGAGGTCGTAATGTGTTAAAATTCGCATAATGCGTAAAATTGAATCGAGGCATATGATGATATTTTTACTTGTTTTACAGTTTGTGTGTGAATTTTTTAAAGACTATTTTGCGTACCAGAAACAAATACATGTATATCACTACGCATGCTTACATTTGTTAGATTTTAAGCGCTTTTATGACTGAATTAAAATTATTGTTAAGGTTATTAGATCTATTTATGTTAAATGTCACGTTGAAAAAATCAAATGGGATAAATAGAATACTAGGATTAGCGTTGAATACAGAGAAGTTTATGTTGCTCGGCTCGAACACCGAAAGCGCTCGCCAAGGCTCGCGCTTCCGGCGTTCTAAGCCTCGCCAAGGCTCGCGCTTCCGGCGTTCTAAGCCTCGCAACATACACTTCTCTGTATTCAACGCTAACCTAGTATTCTCTATGTCTATAACACACCGGAATAAGTAAAGGAAATATGATCAGATGAAATATTGATTCATCCACGGACTATTTGAGTTATTGTTAACATGGTGAAATAATATATCATGATATAGCGGATGTGCATTTAAAAGGACGAATAAAACTGGTCAAAAAGCCATTGACACATTGCAATCGCAAAATTGTGCGACCTTTGAAAAAACATAATAACATTTCTTAAATTTAACTCGCATTTTTTGAGCATACAAGTCTTATTTTGAACCACTATCAAAACAAAGCTAGACAGTCTTGATTTATCTTTTACTTCTATCAGACATTGACAATGACAAGGAATTGAGTTACATATTGGTTTGCAACTTACACAATGGTAAATGTAATATGCTTCCCTGATACTGACAGCAATGTGGTAAACAAGTATTCATTGAGATTAAATTTGAAGTATTAACTTTAGGGAAGTAATGATGATTTGTACATCAATAATGATTTAACAAATGAGGTAGTTTGAATGAGCCATTTGCACAGTTTTACACAACATTAATCTAAACACGTACTCGCCATTATTCCTTTTTAACATATTTTGACTGACCAACCCTTCCTCTAAAGGTATGACAATTTGTATAAATGTTATCTGAAGAATTTGGATAGTCATTCAAATTTTAGAAATTTTTCACACTCAAAGTGCCAAACACTGAAATTTAAAAACAAAATCAAATCAAATTCTTACTGTATTTATGTCATACTTGGGTCCCCTACCAAGTCAGTTCTGATATTCATGCACTATACACATATTGACCTTTTTATGTGCACACGGTTTTGTAATCAACTACAAGTATCAAATATGCACTTCTTATGACGGGGTGTGTTTTACCTCATCATTCATTAACAGTGATGGCTTGAAGAAACATGCATGTGATGTTAATATAAAGAAATAAACATAAATTAGCAAGCCTTACCAATCAAAAGTCGTTTTCAGTTAAGAATCTTTACAGTTTGCCTTGTAGGTTTTCAAAAAAATGGCACTTAATGTCATCATACATTAAAAGTGGTTCGTGTGCTTGAACGATATAATCCATTCAAGGTCAATGTCATATTTGAAGGCTTTTTTAGGGATTTGGTATCGTATAACGTTACCATACATTCATTGATTTCAAAACAAATTTGCACAAAAGCATAATAAAAATACGGATTTTTTATCAAGAACCATATCATTAATTCTTTTCGTAATGGTTTATACGTTGACGTGACCTTATAATTAGCTTTCGGGTCTCAAAGTGGCCTTTGCATTTAAACATCACGTTATATCAAAAAGTCGGTTTGTCAGTCATAAAGGTGCTACTTTGATTACCATACTTAAAGATCAACCGTTTTTTACTAATTGGCAAGTTATTGAGGCTGTTAGCATTATTTATGGGGCAGTTACGCCAAAGAAAGGTCACTGTTATGTTTAAACGCCAGACCAAGTAGTATAGTATATAGAGAATAATAGGTTGGCGACATGGATGGAGAATGGTTATCTGGCAAGTCGGAGGAATTTATCGGATGAGCTTCGCTTAAAGGCATGTGACAGCATAAATGATTATATTCTACACTGACCAATTATTGAAAATTACTGGGGAAAACAATCAACAAAAGCTTTAGGATAACAAATAAATACACACATAAAAAGTGTTTTCTTGAAAATTTAGTGAAACTAAACTTATATAAAATTATAAAATGAATCTTGACGAAACTTTCTCGAAATGTTGCCACGCTCGATAATCAGCCAATTCGAGTTTATTCAGGGTCTTTAGAGTTATTCAGCTTTGTTTACACAAACAAAATATATAAGCGTTATGCTGTTCAAAGTTATTACAAACAATGTGAAATTTGCTTTTTGCTAATTCATACTCGTTTAGGTTTTATTGAATCTTCTCCAAACTGTTTTTAAATGTTTGTTGGCATGACATGGGGGCCAGAGTCGATAAACAGCTAAAGTGCGCAATGCACTTCAGAGTTGTTGCCCTTTGTTCATACAACAATGTTTTATTCGCCGTTTAAATTGTCATAACTCTCACAGATTTCACCCAATCTTCACCAAGCTTTCCAGATATGTTTATGCCCTTAAAAAGGACGTCAAGTTCGATAAACCACATTAAAAATATGGAATCCCATGGTGTCCATATTTTACGACCGAGGAATAGATTTTTAGTTTACTATTTTAATTAACGTGAAATTGTGCGTTATGTTCTCTGTAATTTGTTATTCTTTTCACAATTCGACCGGTGTATATATGGTTGAGAAGATGTATTGTTTCGATGATAAATGAGAACTATGACGCTGTCCGAAGCAAATCTCGCATTCGCTCGTAAATGTTCGGATATTGTCGCGGGAAATTCACATGGAATATATAGTCACACATAAACTAAAAACGAGCTTGTTGCATCTCGTTAAATCTATTTACCAAACCACATCAACCATTGGAAATTTGGCTATTGCTTAAAGGAACCCTGATTTTGTATGGGTTAACTTTATTTAACAAAATATTTTACAAAATTGTATATGTCGTGGTCTAATGTGATTGTGAGCTTGATTCTAACAAGACTAGTGTTCACATGCCCATTCTCAAGAAACGATACACTGATTGTACTCAGGACATTGACTAG
The DNA here is from genome assembly GCF_020536995.1 of Dreissena polymorpha. Taxonomy (NCBI): domain Eukaryota; kingdom Metazoa; phylum Mollusca; class Bivalvia; order Myida; family Dreissenidae; genus Dreissena; species Dreissena polymorpha. Next base: position 98,772,663 of record NC_068361.1, on the reverse strand, counting down.
TTGTTTATTATTACGTATTCCCCATGCTTTAAATTTAAGAGACTTAAAAAAATCTTTAAAACACAACTGAAATTTGTATCAATTACGACACGGAAATGTGTATAATTGATTAAAACAAGTGCTCCATTAACAAAATTAAAAATGTTTGACAAGTGTATGCATCATTATATTTAATAAATACAAAATTATGCAAGAAGAAAGAGTGGTTTTGCCGGTGTTCAGGTTCAGAGTCGAGTGCAGAAGAACTTCATAAAGCTTGCCAAGGCAGGGCTTCCCTTTCCTGGCAGGATGCTAAGCAACATGATCCTCCAGAAGAAGGTTGACAGTCCCTCCTATGAGTCACGTTATGGGAAAACCTCTCTTAATGCATGTTCCTCAGGTGTTGTCATGGATTAGCCTGTGCAGTCTTATTAGTCTAATCATGGACGACACTTTCTGCTTTATTGGAATGTTTTGGTTGTAGTCAAATGTTTTCTAAACGAATATCCAGTTCAGGCTAATCTGGGAACAACCTTTAGGCCCACGCATTAAGCCCTGTTTTCGATATTGTTAATGTTTGAGTATGAGTTCCGATAATACAGAGGCCATTTAACGGAAAATTGAAATAAATGTGAACATAATTATAAAAAAAATAGCCGACAACGACCGATTTAGCGTTCAAATTCCCGGATACGTTTTAGTATGTTTACCGTACCCGTGATACATTTAAGTATACTTAAAGCGGTTATTCACGAGTTTGTCAAATATGTATGGATTAATATTAAATGTGTACAAAACTTATTATACATATATTTCTATATAAACTAAAATAAAAGTTAAGAAGAACGTGTATCGAAAAATGCGAAATAAGCCAGATATTTAATTCTGAAATCGAAAATGTCTGTACAGTCCAATTCGCCAGCATGTATATCATGCATGTACGATGTGAATCTAAATTTACTTTTACGGATCATTTTAATTTCCTGCAACGATATCTATTCATACGTCAAACGAACACTAACTCCGATCCTAATAAACAGACGAATGCCTCGGTTATTGTAGGAAAATATGTACGAAATATCTTCGTCACAATCGGCTCGGGGTGCTAATTTGTCTTTGCTGCAATTTATGAAATTCGTCTTCATTGAATAATTTTTCTTGGCTATTTTGTGTTATTGTAGTATATTTTTTTTAATATATTACAATTTAACACATATAAAAATCGTGCATACCCGCTTTAGAGTACCCGGGTACATGTAAGTAGTACCCGAAACGACAAGACCAATCGAGCGTTAATGCAAAGCATGTGAGGTTTACACTGATTTTAAGGAGCTCCAAACCTTATAGTTTTCCCAGAGAAAATAAATAGCAATTAATGTGAAAAGCATTCATTAATTAATAAAGAGAATTAGTTTTACAACGTTTTAATCTGACTACATCGCTGGAATTGACCATTGTTCCCATTGAAGACCTGAGTTTTCAATATATTGTGCAGACCATTTCACCTTAAGATACAATGGCATTTACAAAACTACCTGAATTAACACAATTTTCATTCAACACAACCATCAGAATTTACAATATTCTCCATTGACAATACCACCTGTTTTTCCAATATTTCCCATTGCCGTGTATGTGCAGGTTGTTAGCCATCGTCACCACCGCTACAACAGGATGTACTACAACTCCACCTTCCTTGCCTCGGTCACTCCACCAGTGTTCATGACCGACAACGACGAAGAGAACTCCCAGAGCTACGAGGGCAGTGTCACATCGGGCACTGAGAACTGGGATGCCAATGCAGATGAGGACTTCTCTGTGAGTGTAGTGTTCTTTTTTAGGTCAATTTGAGGCCGGATAATACCCTTTTCATTATTTCTTATGGAGCAGAAAACATTAGTGATTGGTTTAAAACTTTCAAGGTTTTACTGTTCCCTCCCCCATCCATTCGAAGAAGAGGGGATATATTGTTTTGCTGGATGTCTGTCGATCGTTCTGTCTGTCTGTAGACCAGTTCGTTTCCAATCAACAACACGTCAACGAACTAACCGATTGTCTTGTTACTTCACATGTGCATTGGCCTTGGACAGTAGATGATCCCTATTGAAATTGGGGTCACTAGGTCGAAGTGTGCAGATCGTTACCAATCAATAACTCATCAACAAATTTACCGATTGGCTTGATACTTCACATATGCATTGGCCTTGGACAGTAGATGGCCCTAATGAAATTGGGGTCACTTGGTCAAAGGTCCAGGCCACTGTCACAATAAGTGTGAAAATCGTTTCCGATCAATAACTCGTCAGCAAATTGACCGATTGGCATAATAATTCCCATGTGCATTGACCTTGGACAGTGGATGACCCCTATTGAAATTGGGGTTACTAGGTCAAAGGTCAAGGTCACTGTCACATTATGTGGCAAAATTATTTCTTATCACTAAATCGTCAACGATTGACCGATTGGCTTGACACTTCACATGTGCATTGGCCTTGGATAGTAAATGACCCCTATTGAAATTGGGGTCACTAGTTCAAAGCCTTGTTAAGGGGGCATATGTCTCCGACCGTGGAACTCTTGTGTGTACTTATTATTTAACCTTGTTAGTACTTATTTAATCAAAGGAAAACATGGTCAACATTTTTATATTGGTTGATTGAATGTTACATTTAATTTGTGTCAGTGAAGCGCACATGAAACATATAACATTCATTCAAACATCCTAAAGGGTTTGGTGGGGGGAAAGAGTAGAAAACTTGGGAAACCATACAATCAACATGGCACAGATATATATTTTTATTTCTAAAGGTCATTTGAGGCTGTTATTCCTATTCCTTTAATTATTGTCCAACTTCCAGACGGTAGGGTAGCTTATGGTAGGTTGGGGCTATTTTGGAATCACTTTGTCCCATTTGTCCCATTTGTCAGTTGCTGGGTCTCATTCTGTCGGTTGATCTTTATGATCTCTCAAGACATGCTGTGTATGTAAGCACAGTAAATCACTGGTTCAAAACTAGGAGAACAATAATGTTGAGGATGGAGTGTCCTATCATTATGGCCTTCTTGTTATTAGTTTTGAGTGCCTTATCATAATGCTGTTCTTGTTATTAGTTTTGAGTGCCTTATCATTACGGTGTTCTTGTTATTAGTTTTGAGTGCCTTATCATTATGGCCTTCTTGTTATTAGTTTTAAGTGCCTTATCATAATGCTGTTCTTGTTATTAGTTGTTAGTGCCTTATCATTACGGTGTTCTTGTTATTAGGTTTTAGTGCCTTATCTTGTGTTCTTGATATTAGTTTTAAGTGCCTTATCATAATAGTGTTCTTGTTATTAGTTTTGAGTGCCTTATAAATGCGACCTTCTTGTTATTAGCTTTTAGGATCTCAACATTATGGCTTCGTTGCAAGTCACAATATCATTATAGCCTTTTTGTTATTGGTTAAAGAAGAATGTTCTCAGGTTCATTTGATGTATCGTTTATTTCATGTAATGGCTAAGCATGCATGAGTAAAAGCTTGTAAATGTGTGTGCCCCCAGGATGAGAAAGGGTTTCCGCTGGAGTTGAGAGGAACAGATGAGTACCAGGAGCTGCTGAGGCTGAAACAGCTGAGAAACAGGAAGATCAGGCAGAGTGCTGAGAATATGACGGAACATGTCAGATTCAAGGTAATAAAGAACATGGCAGAATATGTTGGATTCAAGGTAATTAATAATGTGACGCTATGTGTTGGATTCAAGTTAATAGCACAAATGACAGAACTTGTCAGATTCAATATAATAAGGCATATGTCAGATTCAAGGTAATAGAGAATTGTCAGAACATATCAAATTCAAGTTTATTAGAAACATGTCGGATCCAAGGTCATAGGGAACATTCCACTACATGTCAGATTCAAGGTACTGGGTAGACTGGTCTAGAGATATGAATGACACATATGTCGTAAAACACATTTTTGCATGACATGGGTGATAAATACATTTGTTTTTATTTTGACATTTATTTTAAACAATGGAATAGCAGCCTAATGAAGAAACAGTGTACATGTATCACTGAAATTGTTTCTGCGAGAAGAATATGGGATTTAATTTAAGCAAGCTGTTTATTTTAATAGAATTCATGTTAATTTTTGCCCTTATATACGTTCACAAAGGAATAATGGTATAGCTAATTTACCTTACCATTTTCCCTTCGGCTACACATGTTGATGGGTTTGCAGTTCTTTAGAAAATTAAATTATAATTAAGTACTTTCTGATAAGATTCAAGTTTCTAAAGGCTTTATGTTCAATCCTTAGATACTGATGAGCAGCAAACAGCATTAAAACTGTACAGACTGCGAGTAATTTGCATGCTGATCTGGTTTTATGCTGTTTTCAGATTGCCATTGTCATTTTACTTCTAAGTGGGAAGTGTTAAGATGAAGTCTGTTTCAGTGCGACAAATGCAAGTGAGAGCCCATAGTCGGTACTCGCTGGCACTGCATGGATTGCCCATCAGACCTAGCAGTGGACTTCTGTGATGAGTGTGTTGACAGGTAGGGCCGATATATTGAGTTTTGTTCTGGAAAAGCTCCGAGTATTGCATGTGCAGGAAGTGTCGTCCTAGAAATCAACCTGAATCGTATTAACTGGATTTTCAAATAGAAGCGACTTTCTTTAAAAGGAAAGCTCAACTGGGATTACACTTTATGCACATGTATTAAGCCCAGTTTTTGTAGAAAAGGCTCATAAAATAAAATATAACCTCCATCAAAATAGTTACCACTTGAACGTGTTAGTACTTTAAATCCACTCTGCATAAAAATAAACAAAATAGGTTGAATATATTGTTAGTCCATTATAGGTAAAACCGAAGGAGACTTATGGTTTAGCGCTCTGTGTGTCTGTCAGTCTGTCACACTTTTCTGGATTCTGACATAACTTTAAAAGTTCTTCATATTTTTCATGAAACTTGAAACATGGACAGATGGCAATATGGAGATTGTGCATGTGATTTCATTTTGTTCTTACGTCAAGAATTCTGGTTGCTATGGCAACAAATAGACAAGAAGTATTGCTGAAACTGGTGGAGTTTTACCGGTAGGGGACTTTTATTGCTTGGCAATAGTCTTGATTCTTTTTTCATCAAATCCATGTCTTTCAATTAAGTCCCTTGATAAAAAATATGCAATGTTCATAGTATTTGGAAACAGGTTTGATAACATATGTTTCAGTTAAAACATTATGTACACTTCAGTGTTGTGATGTAAGCTGATAAATGTTGAGTATGATTGGTGAAAATATATTTTCCCACTGCGCTGTTTCCAGTGGTTATGAGTCGTCTATGCACAACTCCAGTCACAGGTTGAAGCCCAAAAGGTCTTTAGAAGGTGCCGACTCTGGGTTCAGGGACACGGACTACATGGGCTTCTTACCTGGAGGCTCATCTACAGGATACAACTATCTGGACCCAAACTACATGCCTACCAGCTGAACCTGCTGTGCTAGAACCTGCGCTACTAGCTGACCTTTAATGAAGAGAACCTGTTTTATGAACACTTTGACAGACACTGTTGGCAATATGCAGTTGTTATAGCAATATTTCATCTCTTGTTAAAGAGATTTAGGTCTCTTATAGGTCTGATTACATCTTAGCTAATTTAAATCCATGAAACCCCTAGAACAGAATTCTGGTTAATAAAAGACATTAAACTTTTTTCGTCTTTAAGTGTTCCAGCACAGTGGGGAAGATTTAAAATAGTATATCAATGTTTTAGATTGCACTTTTAAGTATAAACTTAAAGTGGATATTTTAGAAATTTATCACTTGAGAATTGCGGTACATAAATATGCTTCACTTGAGAAGACGGTGCATAGTGTTTTTTTGTCTTTGTTGTATTTTTCAGACGAATCTAAAGACAATTGCTGAGTGATTTTCGGGTTTGATCTCACACAACACACAATCTCTGTGACTCTGTGCATTATTCGTTTTGCTACAGGTTTAGAAATGCTAAAAAGGGTTTATAGTATGCGTGTTTGATTGAATGTGGCACGTTGAAAAATTAACAATACCTTTTTTTAAGATGACTTTTTAAAATAAAATTCAAGAAAAGATTATCTGCAAAAATCCAACAAGGACCTTTGTGGAGACAAAATGTATGGAGATCTTCACTTGTTCGTATTTGGTTTACATTATTTTAAAACATAAAAATTCACTACAACACGTTCAAGTTTATTTGTCATTTATTTGTATTGACTAGACATATCCATTAATGATGAAATAAAACAGCTTATTTTATTTGAAATTTAGTCTCGTGTTATTTCATGGCAAAGCAATCTTGCTGGATGTGTTAAAATATGTAGTAATTTATTTATTTATTTGATTTATTGATTATTATTATTATTACTAACTATGATGATTTCTGCTAAGACGTTTTTATCATTGATATGGAGATGTTTAAAACATGCCCATGATGGCGCAAATTTGAACCACGGGGTTACTTTTTAACTACTTGGTAGAGGTGTACCATACGATGCCGTACAGTGGTCCTTTCCCAAGTTTGTTCAGATTATGGCCTGGGTGTATATGGCGTCAGATATTGATTAAAATGTTACAAAAACGTTTTCGCATTCCATTGCTATATAATGACACCCTGAACGTGTTAACAGATAGGTAAGTAAATATCTTGCGAGAGCAATAAAATCGATTGCATTACAGAGGCATCTGATTCGCTATGTTTTTTTTAATTTTACATATGGGCTGTGCTCTGAGAAAAGGGGGTTTAATGCACGTGCGTAATGTGCCGTACCAGATTAGCCTGTAGAGTCCGCACAGGCTAATCCAGAACGACAATTTCCGCCTAAACTTGATTTTTGCCAAGACGTGATTTTCTTCAAACGAGATATATCATAAAAGCAGAAAGTGTTGTCCCAGATTCGCCTGTGCGGACGGCACAGGCTTATCTGGGACAACACCTTGCGCACATGCATTCAACCCGTTTTTCACAGAGCACTGTCCATATATTTCGTGTGCGCCAAACGAATACGTGATAAAAGAGGGACGAGATGACCCTATATCACTGTACACCTAACAAAGACATGATATCACCTAACGAAGACATGATATAAGAGGGCCGATATGACCCTTAATCACTGTAAACCTAACAAAGACATGATATAAGAGGGCCGAGATGACCCTTTATCACTGTACTCCTAACGAAGACATGATATAAGAGGGCCGAGATGACCCTATATCACAGTACACCTAACGAAGACATGATATAAGAGCGCCGAGATGACCCTAAATCACTCGCCTAAGTTATTTATTTTATGTAAAATGAAAATATTGATTTTTGTATGTAGACATGTGATAAATAACGGGTATTAATGAATAGCTATAGAAAACAACGAGCATTTGCACAAGAAATTCGAAGGACAACCTCACTTAGCTCACTCGATAATGTTCATACACATTGAAGTCCTTAAGTGTCATGCAGGAGCTCAAACACGTACAAGCACACTCATACAAGACCTGATATACACACACAAACGGTAATAATATGCACATGAAACAATGATAAGATGACATACATCGACAAAAAGTGTAGAATTGCATATTGGAATATAGCGTTCAGATCGTCTTTTAAACAAAAAATAGTTTGTATTTGTTTTCAAAAAAATCAAACAATACTTCATATGTTGCATAGAAATTACGTCTTAAGTATTTACAAATTAAGAAAATCAAATTGATCTAAGATTTCGTTGCATGAATTATATGTATTGCCTCTAGTAGTAATACGCATTATGCTTATATTAATGATTAAGAATGCATGTATTTATTCAGAATTATTATGTGTTATGAATTCTTCAACCGCTTTATATATTTAAGCAAACACTTAATGATTTGCACAAATTAGCAATACTTGATAACATAGTAAATATCTTAAAAACCTAACAACATTATTTACCCCCAAAGGGAGCCTGGTAAGCATTGACACAGGTAATGAAAACTAATTAGTAATAATAACTCGATGAAACTACAATTAACGAACATGAATCAACAAAACTATAATGCATAAACAATCATTTAAGAAATAATGAATGCTTCCATGCTTTTTATCATTATGCATGGCTCAAGGGACAAGCACTTGACAAACAATTGATACTGCTCAAGGGACAAGCACTTGACAAACAATTGATACTGAGTTCGGTCAGCAATTATTTTGATTGGTTTGATTAGTTTAATGTCAGGATATTGGTCAATGTAAATGTATATAGCAAACAGAAGTATTTTGAGACATAATATTCAAATTTGTATAACATATTATTTTGAATAAATTGAAAAAAAGTATTCGATATGACAAATAACATAATGTCATTACACCTATATAACTATGAGCGCTAATAAGGCGCACTTGTTGATGACATTATGTCAACAATTTTCGTCTCAAACAATATTGATCGATATTTCTAAGAACATAGCCTGATAGATAACGCCAAAAATGTACTTATGGTAAACTTGTGAATATAGAATATGAATATGTACACACCATATGATCACACACAATTACCTGCATTAACTCGTTCCATATACACACATCGATACAAACATGTTATTGACACTCTTTTATAACAATACACTTGTACTAACATGGTATTTAAATTATAATCACATGTTATTAGATATAAATTGATTAGTTACTGTTTATGTTGTAAATTATTTTCTTTATTAAGTGGATAATAAGAAGTGTACACAAATAAATGTTTCTGTAGATGCCACGTATGTAACAATACGTGTGAACTTAATAAGCCGATGCTGCAATATACATCAAACGTGATACAAGTTCGTTATAATAAAGTTGTGCTAGATTTTGTATTGTTAAATAAGTACACTAGTACATGTCGTTTGATTATACCATAGTGATTCAACATTTATAAAGTCAGATAGGTACAGTAACCTTGATGATCGATACATTTATAGAGCAAGAGAACATGTTTAGTGGAATTTTGAACGCAAACGTGAATAAATATATTCTCATTACACTTGACTCATTGTTTTGTGGCTGTTTTGCCATCGTTTGTCTATGTTTCTGTCATGCGGGGACTGATAATCTATTTCCAAATGTACGCATTGAAATGTTATTTTTTTCCACATGGGTATCAATTGTTCTTTATTTACTGTGTATGTTCGTCAGGTGCCAAGGTAAACCGTGTTGTCTTCTTCGCCTTGTGCTAATTATACTTTTTTCTATTCTTTGTGCACTGTCCACTTTGTATGTAGGTGTAAAATAGTGTTGTTCCTCTTTGCTTGTATATAAAGTTATTTAATTTATTAAATGTACAATTAATTTCAATAAAGTAACATTATGTAAATACTACAATATAATATAATTACATTTTCTCGCTTCACGTTGTTTTGTTCTATTGGTATAGCAAAGATTATTACATTACTTAAAAAATATACTTATAAATCACACACATTTTTTAAAAAGGAAGGTACCCATTTGATTGGTATGTTAATCACTTTGGAGTTCTTAATATACATATTTATGTATGAGAATTTAATACAAGAAAGCACAGTGTTCAAAGACAAAGGTGTTATACTCACTTCATGACATTTGCAGGTAGTCATAGAAGTTAGGGTTCGTTGAAATTGGTGCCAAGTCGTCGTACATTTTGTGACAAGACGACGTTCTGTTAGCACGAGTTTCTCCAACAAATCTTTAAGATTAAGGGCATCTGTCATAAGCTCTTTGATATTTAACATGACTTTAAGCATGGAAAACGTATTTTTGACATAAAAAAGTGTGTGTGTATATCGATTGCTCTGCAATGTCATACTCGACAGGGCATGATATTATTCATACGATTTGCGTTTTTGACAATTAACATACAAGTGTACACACATTCGCTTATTGGAGAGAAATGCTTATTGGAGAGAAATGATATGCAACCTGAACAATGTGTGTATTTCTATTATAAATGTAAAGATAAGCAATTACATGGTCGATAATACAGTTCAGTATAAACTACATGAATTTGCATGCACCGATTTCTAGACCCATGTCCAGTAAAGGCGCATTTTAGCCAAACGCGAAGTTCAAAGAAAAAAGTCACGCTTTGCAATGCAAATTAGTCACGAAAGCAAACGATAGAAACATCATATACATTAATTAGATCAAGCCTGATAGATAAGTACCACGGGGAGATACGTACGCATATGGTTATATTGTTAAGCGGTTTATACTAAGATATGATAGATAACTTACAATAAATTATATATTTGTTTAACATTGTCAACATTTTCTGATATTTGAAACGCGTCTGCAGAATACAAATTCGTTTGTTATTTAAATGTTCAGTGTTCATATCTTTTTACTACTTAAAAGCAATTATTTTTATTCTTTCGGCACATTCTAAATGAAGTTCTGCTTACGAAAACAAGACCGTTATACATGTATATATTACACTGTTTAAATTATAAAAAAAAACAGTAGGTATTTGTATATGAACACTCCTTATCAATACAATTGCATTTCACAAATGAAACTGATTGATTTGTGTAATCGCAACATTATTGCATGTATTTGGTTGCTTTATTCACATAACTCACAATAATTAATTTGCGTTTACTTACTGGCAATGTTTCCATCTGATGATCAGCACACTTAATACTATTACAGCCGCTACAACAACTCCAAGGACCGAAGACACAGCTAATAAGGCGTTATAATGCTTATCAGTATGACACTCTGGGCTAAAAGCTGCAACACACATACAGGATCTTAACATGTTCGTCATAAGGAATAAATCATAGAGAGATTATGAAGAAGTACACTAATATTAATTTGGATTTGTACATAAATAAATTGATACTATTCAGATCGCATTTTATGGTGGTGGTGGTGGTGGTGGTGGTGGTGGTGGTGGTGGTGGTGGTGGTGGTGGTGGTGGTGGTGGTGGTGTGTTGGTGGTGGTGGTGGTGGTGGTGGTGGTGGTGGTGGTGGTGGTGGTGGTGGTGGTGGTGGTGGTGGTGGTGGTGGTGGTGGTGGTGGTGGTGGTGGTGGTGGTGGTGGTGGTGGTGGTGGTGGTGGTGGTGGTGGTGATGGTGGTGGTGGTGGTGGTGGTGGTGGTCGTGGTGGTGGGGGTCGTGGTGATGGCGTTAGTGGTGGTGGTTTCGGTGGTGGTTTCGGTGCTTGCAGTGTTAGTGGTGGTGGCGGCGGTTGCTGCAGTAGTTGCGGTGGCGGTGGTAGTGGTAGTAGTAGTAGTAGTAGTAGTAGTAGTAGTAGAAATGTAGAAGTAGTAGAAGTAGTAGTAGTAGTAGTAGTAGTAGTCGTAGTAGTAGTAGTAGTAGTAGTAGTAGTAGTAGTAGTAGTAGTAGTAGTAGTAGTAGTAGTAGTAGTAGTAGTAGTAGTAGTAGTAGTAGTAGTAGTAGTAGTAGTAGTAGTAGTAGTAGTAGTAGTAGTAGCAGTAGTAGTAGTAGTAGTAGTAGTAGTAGTAGTAGTAGTAGTAGTAGTAGTAGTAGTAGTAGTAGTAGTAGTAGTAGTAGTAGTAGTAGTAGTAGTAGTAGTAGTAGTAGTAGTAGTAGAAGTAGTAGTAGTAGTAGTAGTAGTAGTAGAAGTAGAAGTAGTAGTAGTAGTAGTAGCTGTAATTGATTTAAATCATCGGGCAATTTAAGAAGCAGTTCAAACCAAACAACCCTTGAGAACATTCTGTAAAGATGCAGCAAAAGATACTGAAAAGTTGTGAGTTGTATTCGGGAAGTAATATTTGTAGCAATTACGTACTTTTTAATTAAGTTGGGGCATTCAAAGTAAAAACTAAACGATATACATGCTTACGTGTACAGAAACCATTTTCCATCCTAAACCCATCGTGACATTGAAGAGCCCCTACGCACGATCCATTGACGGGATGACACTTGTCACAGTGACAGTCCGTAGAGCATCTTTGTCCGTAGAAGCCGGGTGTACAGGCTGTGTTACAACAATAAAAGGAATATAATTTGAAAGTAGTATGCGATAACACATTTTTTTGCTGCACACAATGGGTTGTCACAGGACTAAGGATAATCCCTCGACGCCGCAGGTCGTTATATTGTTGTAACATTTAATTTCGGGGCATGTTTTGACCTAACGGGGCATGCAGCACAGTATATTATTACACACCAATATATGTAACCTTGTGGAGAAAAGTTTTCAGAAGGACAAGATTGGTAAGGTATCTGCTGTACAAGTCTATATAAAATGCATGACGCTTAAGGTTTCCAGAGTATTTGTTTTACTGAAGTTAAATAATTTTATGATAAATTGTACGATTATACAATGTTACATATCGAATAAACCTTGGTCGAGCTTTTATTTTCAGAGATGTAAATATTTCAAATAATATCTAGATTCATTCTTTACTAAGCATCATATAACAGAGTTTCTAAATGGAAAAAGGGAGCATAATTTATGTGGTTTTTTTTAACCATAAAATCGCACATAAACAACTACCAATCTGAAGAAAAAAATAAAAAAACACACACTGTGTTGAAAAGTGAATGAGTATTTATGCGGAAACATGTGGCAAAGAACTGACTGTAAGACAGACAGAAAAACAGATATAATAACGAAACAACTAGATCAAAAACAAATATGATAACTAATTAAGCAAAAGCAGCCAGCTGTTTAAACAACACAATTTTACAATTTCAAAATTAAAATTAACTAAGTGCTATAACTTTATAATGTGGACGCAATAGCAATGACTGCACGTGCCCTTAATGAACTGTATATGCAAAAGATGTTTCACCAAATCATTATTTTTTCTTTGAAGTGAAGGGGTATAATAATGGGCTTAAACAAATCTCAGAGAAACAAAGATTTTTCGTTACGTTTACGGGCTCATTTATATCTGCGAAATCCAAAATACATTATATTTAAACAGACTGCAACATCATAAACATGCATTTTTGGGAATTCCAAGGCTAACTTAATTAAATCAAACTTACAATCAGGTTAGTGTTCATTTCAAAATAAGTAATTACAGCAAAACTGTTGATTGCATTATTCAAATGTATGTTAACCTACCCAAGCTGAAGTTAAAACGTGTCCAAAAGGGACACAATCCCCATTCGGACATTGACCGGAATATAGCAACATAACAATGACATGCTCATATGCAATTTACGACACAGATCAAGATCTCATTCTCTGAAAGCTGATCTAGCACACGCATCGCTATGAAATCTAACCGCAGTAAACACATACCTGTGATAATTTATTATGCATGTATTCTGTAAATTTGCATGAAAGTGACTTTTGAGGTTTTCTTTACAAAAGATAACATTTAAAATAATACGAACACCATATGAATGAGTATAAATGTGTTTAATCTTACCAACGCTACAGTTACTGTAAGTCCACCCAGGCTCACATTTCTCACCGGAACACTTGCCCGAGACATGGTTACAGTTGGTGCCGTGTAGGCAATGACACTCTGACGAGCAGTTCAAACCAAATAAACCTTTATCGCACGCTGTAAAGGAGAAACAAGAGGAAGTACTATTAGTAGCTATACAGTAGTAGTTAACTAGGTTAATCAGAAATCATGTCTCGAAAACAGTAAGATTGATGCTTCTCTGTTACTACTATACAGGTTTTTCATGCAATTTTAGAAAGACCGTAGCAACGTTAAAATATAACGTTTAGCTGTCAGCTTTCAAAAATTGAACTCTTACCAACGCTACAGTTACTATGAACATACAGAACATGCCTGGATCACAAGCTGTAAAAAATTATCTTATAATAAATATATTCTAAATTAAGGTTAAAACTGTAAATGTCTACCCGACATAACTTAACTACGATGGGAAATACAATTGCAAACTGTTGAAGTATAGACACTATTTTCCGATTTGTGAAAACATGATATTGAGAAATGACGAAAACACAAAAAAGTTATCGTCGTTATATTGATCTCGCATTAAACACGACTTTAACAGAAACCTTTAATATTCCTTATTTTAAGTTTATCTTATTCGCTCGCTAAAAAGTCGAATACGCTTATTTTACTTGTTTTTGCATATCACACAAACATAACTCCGACATTCGCTGAAATATAAATCTTTCTAATAAATAGTGCATAAATATTCACATTTAACCTTCAATATTTCTGACTTAACTAGTCTTAAAAGGTACTTCATCGAGCCAATAAGATGAAAAACCGCATGTTGTCACATACCTACGCTACAGTTGTCATTCGTCCATCCAGCTGCACATTGGTTAACGGGACAGGTACCATCAATATGATGGCATATTTCATTGTTGTAACAATGACATATATAGGAGCAGTTAGCACCAAAAGTGCTAGGGTTGCAGGCTGTAATCATGAAATGTCCATTAAGCTATACAAAATCAAAGCCTTGAATCCTGAAAAACTGCGACTTGCTTCAACTTTAGTATTACATCAAGACAAGATATAAGGAAGTTTTAAAGAAAAATGGTCCTTTATAAATTATGAAATACAGGTAATTTATAAATTCAAAGTTGTTAAAATTATTTCTGATAAACTTTTCATTTGTCTAGTTGAACTTCAACGGTTCTGATTTGGGTTGTGTTTATTTCTCTCCCTGGATAGAAGTTATATTGAAGACAGTGAAACAGACCGGATCCCTTGGTAATTGACATATCGAATTCTATACATGTCTTTTTGCTTTATATAAGTTAACATTTGAAATTATGCGAACACCATTTGAATGAGTTAAGCATCGTGATAGGATGAATCTTGCTTTAAGTCTTACCAACGCTACAGTTACTATTGGTCCACCCAGGCTCACATAGCTCATCGGAGCAGTTACCGGAGACATGGTTACAGTTGCTGCCGTGTAGGCAATGACACTCTGACGAGCAGTTCAAACCAAATAAACCTTCATCGCACGCTGTAAAGGAGAAACAAGAGGAAGTACTATTAGTAGCTATACAGTAGTAGTTAACTAGGTTAATCAGAAATCATGTCTCGAAAACAGTAAGATTGATGCTTCTCTGTTACTACTATACAGGTTTTTCATGCAATTTTATAAAGACCGTAGCAACGTTAAAATATAACGTTTAGCTGTCAGCTTTCAAAAAATGAATTCTTACCAACGCTACAGTAACTATGAACATACAGAACATGCCTGGATCACAAGCTGTAAAATATTATCTTATTATTAATATATTCTAAATTAAGGTTAAAACTGTAAATGTCTACCCGACATATCTTAACTACGATGCGAAATACAATTGCAAACTGTTGAAGTATAGACACTATTTTCTGATTTGTGAAAACATGATATTGAGAAACGACGAAAACACAAAAAAAAGTTATCGTTGTTATATTGATCTCGCATTAAACACGACTTTAACAGAAACCTTTAATATTCCTTATTTTAAGTTTATCTAATTCGCTCGCTAAAAAGTCGAACACGCTTATTTTACTTGTTTTTACATATCACACAAACATAACTCCGACATTTGCTGAAATATAAATCTTTCTAATAAATAGTGCATAAATATTCACATTTAACCTTCAATATTTTTTACTTAACTAGTCTTAAAAGATATTTGAGCGAGTCAATAAGATTTAAAAAAACGCATGTAGTTACATACCTACGCTACAGTTGTCATGCGTCCATCCAGCTGCACATTGGTTGACGGGACAGGTACCATCAATATGATGGCATATTTCATTGTTGAAACAATGACATATATAGGAGCAGTTGGCACCAAAAGTACCAGGGTTGCAGGCTGTAATCATGAAATGCCCATTAAGCTATACAAAATCAAAGCATTGAACCCTGGAAAACTGCGACTTGCTTCAACTTTAGTTTTACATCAAGACAAGATATAAGGAAGTTTGAAAGAAAAATGGTCCTTTATAAATTATGAAATACAGGTAATTTATAAATGCAAAGTTGTTAAAATTATTTCTGATAAACTTTTCATTTGTCTAGTTGAACTTCAACGGTTCTGATTGCGTTGTGTTTATTTCTCTCCCTGGATAGAAGTTATATTGAAGACAGTGAAAGAGAGCGGATCCCTTGGTAATTGACATATCGAATTCTATACATGTTTTTTTGCTTTATTTAAGATAACATTTGAAATTATACAAACACCATTTGAATGAGTTAGGCATCGTGCTAGGATGAATCTTGCTTTAAATCTTACCAACGCTACAGTTACTATTGGTCCACCCAGGCTCACATAGCTCATCGGAGCAGTTACCGGAGACATGGTTACAGTTGGCACCATGTAGGCAATGACACTCTGAGGAGCAGTTCAAACCAAATAACCCTTGATCGCATGCTGTAAAGGAGAAACAAGAGGAAGTAATATTAGTAGTTATACAGTAATAGTTAACTGGGTTTATCTTAAATCATGTCTCGAAAACAGTACGAAGTTTGTTTGTATGTTATAATACATGTTTTTCGTGCAACATAATTAACACCGTAGCCACGATACAATATAACGTTTAGCTTTCAGCTCTCAAAAAGTTAGATCTTACCAACGCTACAATTACTATTACTCCAGCCAGGGGCACATTGATCATCTGAGCAGTGGCCAGAGATGTGATCACAGCTTACTCCGGGTAGACAATTACACTGGGAGGAGCAGTTTATACCAAACATGCCTCGACCGCATTCTTTTGAAAGGAGAAAAGATACAGAATAATTGTAATTGAAGTAAAGTGAGTATCATTGGTAACCAAAAGTATTAGTAAACGTAGTAGTGTGTCAATAATACATGTAATATACCGTTCTGGGGTATACTTGTAAGACAAATTTGATATAATTAGTGAGATTTGTGCATGCATAATAAGCATTAAACACTTCATATTCAATTACCAATTTTTTATATCTTACCAGCGCTACAGTTGCGAAGAGTCCATCCAGGCGCACATTGGTCAATAGGACAGTGGCCAGAAACATGGTCACATCTTTCTCCATATAGGCAATGACATGGGTAGGAGCAGTTGTTACCGAAAATGCCATGATCACAGGCTTTGATATTCGAACAAAAAATAATATTTAAAGCAAATGTAATATGTTATATGCATGTCCAAAAAGTTTTGCAATGCATTCCACATTATAATATATCGCCGCTTTCATGCATACACATCATTACAGACTACATAATTAACCATCTAGCTGCCATAAAGTGTCACTAGCAAATCTAACCGACGCTACAGTTGCTTCTAGTCCACCCAGGTGCACATAGGTTACCCGGACAGTGACCAGAACTTTGGTCACAACTTGCTCCGAGCAGGCAATGACAACGGGAGGAGCAGTTCTTACCAAACATGTCTGGATCGCACGCTGTGATAGTCGAACCAAAGATATTATTACATTAGATGAGTAGATACAATGACAATAATTGTATATGAACAAGTATATTTGCATTCATTATTTACCCGAACAATAAACTTTAACGGCCTTCTCTCTTACACATGCTAATAAATGCCTTAGTTCAGCTGGCATCAATCGTCAATAAGAATCTTACCAACGCTGCAGTTACTTTTAGTCCATCCAGGTTCACATTGATTACCAGGACAGTGGCCCAAAACATGGTCACAAGTTGAACCGTTGATACAATTGCATGCATAGGAGCAGTTCTCACCAAAGAGCCCTTGATTGCAGGCTTTAAAATATTTTGTTAAGAAATATAATTAGCACTTAAGCCATTGCTGTTGATAGTGGTTACCCTGAACTTTAAATAGAAGCAAAAAATGAGGGGGGGATTTCGTAAGAAAAACATGTCTTGGTTGTAGTACAATGGTCAAACATAATAATATTGAGTGAGCGTTTTAAAGGTTTATCCACTGTAAATCAATGTAAAACTAATTCATATATGATTTTTTCACTCATAAGAAAACTATTTACTCGCACTACATACTATTGTAAACACCAACAACACCCATAAAGCAAGGACATATCGCTAATTGTGATCCCAACAAAACTACAGCTATGTTTTTTCCAACCAGACGCACATATACCGTCGGGGCAGCGGCCAGAACATTGCCACATTTTTTCCTTTGTGGGAAATGACAGGGAAAGACACAGTTTAAACCAAACATGCCTGGATTACAAGCTGTAACATATTATTGTAATATTAATGTCTGCTCAATTAAGGTTAACACTGTTATTGTCGACCGACTTACTTAACTACGATGCGAAATGCAATTATAAACTTATTTTGTATTAAAGACACTAATTTACGACTTGTGAAAGCATGATATTGAGAAAGGAGGTGACCCCCCCCCCCCCCCAAAAAAAAAAGAAAAAGTTTTCGTTGTAATATTGATCGCGCGTTAAACACGACTTTTACAGAACATTTGAATTGCTATATATTATTTCATCTTAATCGCTCCCTAAAAAGTCAAACACATGTTTTATATTAATTTTTGCATATTACACCAACAATACTTTGACATTTTCTCAAATAAAAAACATAATAATAAATGGTTAAAACATATTCACAAGAAATCTTTAATATGCTTGACTATACACGTTTACAAATAGTAATTCATCGAGTCAATTAGATAAGAGGCCGCATGTTGTTACATACCTACGCTACAGTTGTCATGCGTCCATCCAGCTGCACATTGGTTTAAGGGACAGGTACCATTAATACGATGGCATGTTTCATTGTCGTAACAATGACATATAGAGGAGCAGTTAACACCAAAAGTGCCAGGGTTGCAAGCTGTAATCATAAAATGTCGATTCGGCTAAACAAAATCAAAGCGTTGAATGCTTTAAGACTGCGGCTTGCTATAACTTTAGTTTTACAGCAAGACAAGATATAAGGACACTTTCACAGAAACTGGTTCTTCATTAAAATTGAAAATACAGGTAATTTATTCATGAACAGTTTTTAAGATATTATTTCTGATGAACTTTCAATTCATCATGTTGATAGTTCTGATTCACGTTGTGTTAATTTCTCTCACTGGATAGTAATATTTAAGACAGTGAAACAAGGGAGATCACTAGGTAATTAACATGTGGAATTCTATAAATGTTTTGATAGCAGTATTAAAGACTCCGCTTGTCGCCGCAGTCTTAAAACGATTCGTATAGCTTGTTATAACATCTGCGAAAACAATTATGACATATTGGGCATTATTTTATTTTTAGTAAACTGATCATTGGTGAACTGATTTCAATCGCTCAACTCACCGAAAATTCCATAAAACTGCAATACATTTCAAGAGTCAAGCGTACTCAATTAGTGTTAATCGGTCGCAATCGTTCTTATGATACAATTATTCTTACTTTCATTACAGGCAAATCCTCTCCAGCCGTCTTGACATACCGCATTCATACATATGCCCGTGACACTTTCGCAGGAACCCGAAAGACAATGGCACTCTTTGGAACAGTTTGCACTGTACGTTCCGTCTACACAATCTGGAAAAAAGAAGCATTTTTAAATATGTTCAGTGCTGAGAAAAAGCTATTTTTATAGCTTAACTAGTCCGATGTTTAGGCACTGAATGCACAAACTCTTAGCTCTATTTACAAACATAATGGCACGTTGCTATTTCTAGACGCTTACTCTAGCGGTAGTATTCTTCAATGGTCAACTGTACTGGAAAGCCAATTTAGTTACGTGAAATATATCATAATATATTATAAAACACCCAAGCACTTACGCACTTAATGTGCAACTGGGGTGCCGAGTAGTTTGTTTAAGCGAAGTACACCGGATGTTTAACGAACGACCAGGGTTTGAATTGCGCTGAGGAATGATTGTTATTTTAAAAACTTGAACATGGTGATAGTAGCTATAACTAAGAACACCATTATATTAAATTCTATTGTGACATATGCAGCAACTGTCAAAAATAGCCGGACTATGTGATTGTGTATTCAAATTATTTAATGTATTGTTGGAAGCATATAACACACAGCTAAACCGTAGAGTATAGAAATTTGTCATATGCATACTAGTTTATTAAAAATTTGACAAGACAAAAATTGTTATATTATAAAGGAGACCTTTTAAACTAGCACATTCTTAAAGGCGATATAAAAGCCCAATAAGCAAATGGATCCATGATACCCGTGAATTCACAAATTGAGCGCGATTTAAGACAAATATCTTAATAAAATAAATATAGGTAATCTTATTATATAACCAGATTTAAGAAAAAGATAGCTTTGCACTGCAATTGTTTCGGGATTATATCACTTCTTTGCAAGTCGGTATCAACGATGAAAAAATCCCCCCCACTGATCTTGACGTAACGTAAATCCACAAACATTTCTGTTATTGAAAGAAAGCAAAATAAAAATGTTCAATAATTGATAGTATTTTACCTGCTTGTCGGTATATCCTAATCTCGCATATAGTCATATATGTAGTTGATGACACACTGCCCGAAACTCCTACAGCATATACTCCCCGTGGAGGAGCCAGTACCGTCTCCGCATACAAATGGTTTTTGAAAGTGAACTTTTCGTTCTGAAGTGATTGGTCCTGTCTTCCCAGTAACAATGTGATGTTGTCAAACTGAACAAATGCTACAAAAATATTATACATACGTCTACGGTGTATATGAAGGTTATCTCGACTTTATTAGATAATAATAAGTTGTTTAAATAAATATCTGTTCCTTGATATAACCAAAATAACTTCATGCTCATATCATTATAAAATACCATCGTTCAAAAGTATCCATTAAACACGGATAAGTAATTGTTTTGGCTGGAAATAGATACACAATCTAACATTGGATGTTTTAATGGCAAGTAACCTAATGATATAGTACACTCATGCATACACTGTTAAACGTGGAAAAGCTAGTTGGCCAACTGATATTACGCACGAATATTTTTTGCATGGCACAATCACTCTAGCCCTGCCAATGTCCTGTAAGTCCACACACATGCTGAGAAGCGGATGTAGTCCAGGCAACAGGAAAGTAGTGGAAGTAATCAAAGCAAAGAATTGTTGGAACAAAAAGAAGGGCGATCAATGTAATTCTTGATTAATTCAATTTATGAACGTCCAGCTTATTAAAACTGTAAATTACCCTACTGTTACGCAGTGAGAGGTTGAGCCTTTTTAAATTAAAAGGCTCCGATAATGTCATTAGTTCGCACGATAACACTCGGCTTCGATTTACTTATGGTAAGAGTGATGCTCGACCAGCCTGATGTGACTGTTTTACAAGCTATATCCATTAACTATTGACCTTATAGAAATAATGTTGACAGCAATACGCCAATTAATCTCAGCCATGTTAACAGCAAACACAAATCGTGTCAAATACCAATAATTGTTTTCCGTACATAAGTGTTCTCGCCCGTGTGTAAGAGGATCACCGGTCCGTTACCTCGCATACTTGATAGGCTAAAAGCGTGCGAATGAAATGTTGAAATAGCATATGTCTATTAAGCAAACGAATTGTGTGCTCCGAAAGTTACAGGGGACATGGATGTTGAGGCATTTTGCAAAAAAAAAAAATATACAAATTCTTAATATTCGTTTCAATTATTAAAAAAGGGCATTATTTATATAAGTCGTCAATTCAAACAGCCAACATACTGCAACTAGAGTATAGCAACATATACTTTAAATGCCAACACATAAATGACGATAATTATATATATCAGCCGTTCTGCCCAAAGCCTGATATGAATGTGAACAATACATTAACTTCACTATTTACGCTTTCGTAAAACTATAAGCCGCGCATAGATTTATGCATGGATTCAATACATGTACATCAACATATTTCTGCCTGTGCACTTCAAAAAAACTTTAATTGCAACGATGATTAAAAGTTAAAGTTCATGGGCCAGGTAAACATATGTGTACCTTAGTGTCAAGTAAAGGAACACTTAATTGCTTCAAGAGTTCGGACAAAGTGCAGGTTTAGTTCCTGATTTTGAAATATTAGTACAATCTCTATAAATGTCTTAATACACTCGGGATTCATTCCATCGAAGAAAAAGATCGTGGATTACGCATTTTAAAGATATATCTAAAGTGTGGTGACTTCAGAGTCACAATCTTTTGTAACATTTGATATCATCAAAGAAATTCTCACCGATGTTGGATATAGCAAGTTAAAATCCAAGCCTTCGATCTTTATGACACTACTTAATAACATCAGAGTAAAGAAGTGTTCTCTATACAAGTACTGCTAGACTAATATAAAGTGTGCGTTGCATTTGTTTCTGTAATTCTTAAAAAGCGCTCCGAAAGTTGTTTTGGGAGTCTAAACGGTCGTATCCGATTATATTTATTAACCGATTGTAATCAACAGTGACAATAAAACCGTTATGTTGCTGAAATTGTTATGGATGGACGCTTTGTTAATATTGATATAACTGAGGCATTAAACTATCGATAAGACTGATAAATGTATCCAGTTACATACTAGTTTTAGTATTCCTATTTCAAACCGTTGCTGCTGCATAGTTAGTGTAAGGGAACAACATTGTTTGATTTTAACATGAATGCACTTTTCGGATTTATCATTTAATTACAATATTTAAAACATATGGACAGTTCAATGATGTTCTTCTTATATGTATTTCTTCCTCATGTTTACATTTATTTATTATAAGCATTATTGTATGCTTGCACAAGTAATAATACCTGTTTTATTATTGTAAATAATTTATGTAAATATCTTCCTTTGAGGAAATACAAAAATAAATATATGTAGCGGATTTCTAAACGGCGAACGGGTTTGTTAGTTTAAGACTAATGATGTTAATCTGTAATATTAACATCACTAAACCTAAATGTTTTTGTATTGATTAAGCGTATCGATACGCACCTCCATCTGTACGCCCTAGAACTAGAATCTTTTCCACGAGATAAGTCATGTCCAGTGTCAGTTGCACCCATGCCGGTCTTTCGAGAGCTGCGCAACATCCACAATAGGTAGCATCGCCTTTGTCATTCACTCTACCATCGATGACCTCATCAGCAGTCAAGTTCCTGAATGGAACCCCCTTTGATGTCACCGCGATGTGTGAATTAAGGATCTGGATGGGTTCTGAGGTATAAACAAACAATTCTGATCATACAAAGATAACTGTTATTTAATTAAGCATATGTCTATCGCACATCGTTATTGCCAGAGTAATATTGTGTTATATTGTAAATATGTCGTTGCCTTAAAAAGCATATGTTTTTGCTACAAATGTCTCGTTTAACATTGTTCGCACACTATAAACGGAGTGATGTTATCATGTGTTGAAGATCTGAATTTGTAGATACGTAATGCTATTTCTGCACAATCACTTGTAAATCTACGGAGAAATACTTTTTTGTCATGAGCTATTACACTAGTTTTATTGAGAAAAAAATATCTGCTGGCAGCTTACCTCCCTTACGTTAAAGAGAAGCCGACGCCCCCGATTAATACTTAATATCAGTGTATTGTAACAATGTTATTGTTCATTGTTTATCTTAATGTTTAAGTTCGTGTAAAAGTATATTTGTGTTATGTATATTCGGGAAAACCCGATTTTCCCGAACTTATTTAAGACATATAAATGCGCAGTTTGTCTGTTAACTATAATTTATATATATATATATATATATATATATATATATATATATATATATATATATATATATATATATATTATACTGATCTTTAGAATAAAACTAATTGTTATTGAGGAAACTGGCTAGCGCTAGCATGCGATTGTAAATCAAATTTTATCTATGTGCGTTATTCATTTTATATTAAATATATACCATACAATGTAAATATATGCATGCGTAAGAACAAAGGTATATCGTACAGCAGTAATAATGCCAAATATATTTTACAAGTTATGCTATTATTTTTAGGTTTTTGCTTTGGTTGTTTGTGATATATGGTGTGTGTGTGTTTTTAATATAATAATAAAAAAACGATTTGCGTAAAGTGGGGTATTCATACAGTATATCTGATTAAGTATCGTCTGGACTGCTAAGTGTTTTGCAAAAGCGATGGACTTTCCGTACCACTTACTACTTACTAACTTGACCGAAATCTAGAGCCGTCTTAACATCATTAAAGAGATCGTGTCTTTGTGTTTGATATTCGGATAGTTTGATATAAAATGCAAATTCGAGCCTTGGGCTACACAAATTATTAATTTCATTATTTTGTGATGACACAATTTCAATTATGACTTGCTTTATCTCAGGTAAATCTTAACTTCATTATAAGATTAACATTAGAATATTGGACCTAAATGAAATTACAAATAATTATCTTGTATTGTCACTAAAGTAATGCTCATTCTACACTGACGAATATAATACTTGAATGATTCAATTGCTTTACACTTTCATCGCCTATAAAACTACTACTACTACTACTACTACTACTACTACTACTACTACTACTACTACTACTACTACTACTACTACTACTACTACTACTACTACTACTACTACTACTACTACTACTACTACTACTACTACTACTACTACTACTACTACTACTACTACTACTACTACTACTACTACTACTACTACTACTACTACTACTACTACTACTACTACTACTACTACTACTACTACTACTACTACTACTACTACTACTACTACTACTAGTACTACTACTACTACTACTACTACTACTACTACTACTACTCTACTACTACTACTACTACTACTACTACTACTACTACTACTACTACTACTACTACTACTACTACTACTACTACTACTACTACTACTACTACTACTATACTACTACTACTACTACTACTACTTCTACTACTACTACTACTACTACTACTACTACTACTACTACTACTACTACTACTATTACTACTACTATTACTTATACTACTAATACTACTACTACTAATACTACTAATAATACTACTACTAATACAACAACTACTACTAATACTAATACTACTACTACTACTAATACTAATACTAATACTTCTACTACTTCGCATGATGATACAGTTACCTGCAGCAGTGGTTATTTCCAATAAATATCCAACTATAAACAAAGCAAGAATTTTTTGTTTCGACATAATAGCATTTACTACTGCTTAAGCCCCAACTAATATCGTTTAAATAAATATAATACAGGCGCGTCCTGTTCAGTTTGAGCGATTTCGAGGACTTCCTTATTTACCTATGAATTTACTTCACTATTTGAATTTAGTATCTTGATCGTATAGAAATCTTCCTTGTTACCTCCTGTATGATAATCAAAGCACTGAACTTTGCCTACAATTATACCCTTGCATCTTCACAAAGATGTTAAAGGGACTGTCAACCACGACGACGAAGAAAAGAAAAGTTGTAAAATACCGTGTTTTTTACATTTATTAGTTTATATTGATTAAAAT
The DNA here is from genome assembly GCF_020536995.1 of Dreissena polymorpha. Lineage (NCBI taxonomy): Eukaryota > Metazoa > Mollusca > Bivalvia > Myida > Dreissenidae > Dreissena > Dreissena polymorpha. The sequence continues at coordinate 98,747,348 of NC_068361.1, read as the reverse complement.
ATCACGACTGGTATATTACATTATTTGAAAAAAAGTTGTTAAGTTTTCATATTTTGAGTATATTTGGTTATAAATTTTACTGGGTATGTCTACCAGGTAACTACCAGTTAACTATCAATAACGCCAGTAGATTGATCATCATCGTCACGTGGTAAACCCAGGAATGCAATTTGTGCATGCGTAGTGAATTGTATATATTTTATATATAAAATGATCTATCTACTTGCGTTATTTATAGTGTGTATATCGTTATGTCACCTATTTTCGCGATGTACTTTCGATATCACATCGCGAATTTTTTTTACCAAATATACTGAAAATATGACTTCTATTCAAGTAATGTAATGTATAAGTCGTGATATTGTAATCAATATAAACTAACAATTGTGAAAACAACGGTATTTTAGAACTTTTCTTTTTTCGTCATTCGTGGTTGACAGTCCCTTTGGCCTAAATCCTGTAAGGTTGGATATGCGAGCATCCAAAGATAAACAAAAGCGCAAAAACGACAAAAGCTCAAAACCACATCGCATGGAAGATATTAATGGATCTGTAAAATTCCTGACTGATATCCAAGATATATCATATATTCAGACAGTGGTACTCGCCAGAACCCGTTTAAACACTGATAACCAGATCACGGAACAGCCACGACGCACTAAATGTTGGTTTGATTGTGTTTGCAATATATTTAGTTAAATTCAAAATACCAATGCAGAATCAAAAAGAGCATGCTTTTATGATACCGAAATCCTTTCCTTTTATCCCAAACCGAGGCTGAATTACAGAATTATAAAACACAGTATCCTTGGCTGGATTCGTTTACTGATGTAATTACACGATGTATGTCTCACATCATATTTAATTTTAAAATTTATAAGGGAGATACATTGATTATTTCAAGAAATACAGATCTTCTTGGGCATGGTGATTTTGAAATCTGCAAGTAAAAGGCTATTTAACGTACTCATGATCGCGACCCTACAACGCTATTAATAAAACTGACACATGTAAATGCGTTGCAATACGTATTGCACAACTAACATTGAAAAAAACACAATTATTTTGTTACATTTTAATTGCCTTACTGCAGTCTTTGCTACTTCATGGTTAAAATATCATGTTATACGCCAAATATTACACCTCTTGGTCTCGTTCGTTTATTGAAGTTTCATTAAAATCTGGCTAGGAGGAGAAATCGTAAGCAGAAAAGGTAAAGCACGATCCGCACGAACTAACAGACGACGGACGACGGACGACGGACAGCACGATATACTAGAAGCTCGCCATCAGCATTGTTTGCTGAGTTGAGCTTAAAGGCTATAGCGAAAACGGTTAAGTCATACATCAATTAGCAAATGAATTGTCTATCACACACTGGATTTTGTGGGGAATATATTGTCAGATAAAATATTGATGACAATAAATGAGATCCACAGACTAATTAAGTTATGTTCAACATGGTGAAATAATAGATCATGATATAGCGAATGTGCATTTAAACGGACGAATAAAACTCGTCAAAAGACAATTTGCTAATATCCAATTGCGTAAGTATGCGAGTTTTGAACAAAATTCACATTTTTTTTTAAGTTAACTCGCATGCTTTTGAGCATAAAAGTCTTATTTTGCACCCTTGTAAAAAAACAAAGCTAGCCAGTCTTGATTTATCTTTTACCTCAATCAGACATTGACAATGACATTGAATTAAGTTACACATAGGTATGCACCTTAAACAATGATAAATGTAATATCATACGCCGATACGGAAGGCAATTCGGTAAACACGTATTCATAGAAGTTAAGTTCAAAGTTTTAATTTAGGAACGTTATGATAATGTGTACTTCAATAACAATTCAACAAACAGAGTAGTTTGAATGTGCCATTTGCACAGTTTCACAAGACATATACCTTAACGCGTACTCGTAATAATTTATTCTTTCTAGAATTCAAGATTTAACATACTTTGACCAATCCTGCCTCTAAAGGTATCAATATGACAATGTGTTTAAATGTAATTTGAAGAATCAGGACGTTAATTGAAATTTCAGACATTTTCACACGCAAAGTGCCACACACTGAAATTAAATGCGTGAATAATCAGAAAAAAGTGTAATGTATTTCTATATTGAATGTCATACTTGGGTCCCCTACCAATTTAATTCTGGTAAAGTCGATCTCATGCAATATACAGATATAGACATATTTAAGTGCACACGGTTTTACTATCAACTACAAGTACACCATATGAAATATTATACGACATATGAAGAATTCCTATCAGTAAATTGTAACAGAATACATGTTTCAACCAACTTTTTGTATTTGTGATAATTTCCTGTAATATTTTGTAGTACTATTCACTAAATATACCAACTTATCTAAGCAGATATCTTTTCGATATATTCTTATAATCAACATACTGAAATATTTATTTAATAAGTTTGCTTAATTGCCCTACACATATTATTCAAGACATTTAAAATCTATATTTATGACAAATAGTCAATTCCTAAACAGCAAAAAAACTAAAGTATTAATCCTTCTTTTTTTCTACACTTCATAAGAAAACAAAACACAGAACCTACCAAACCAAGTGCCTCTTACTAAAACACTGCTCAAATATAGCTTCTACTTTGTACACTTTACACAATTTAAAGTTATGATAGCTATCGTTGTTTCAATTTGGTCAATTAAAATCGCGCGAATATATTCAAACACGTCACACCATCTGCGCGTACAACATGTATAACGCGGGCGTATAAATAGCTTGACACCAACGTTTTGGAGTATAGAACTATGCATCGTCGGATACCCACGTTCGACCCATTCCGTTACTCTCCATTTACCGACCGTGGGTCATTACGAGCTCTTTTCACCGTTTTAGGGTGTGTCAAATCCAGTAATTTAATTTCATTGGATCCCTCACAGTTTCATGAGGATATGTTTGACCAATGATACAACTCGTACTATAGAGACTCCGGGTTTGTTGTCAAAATTGCGTCGTCCGTAGAAATGGAATTTCGTCGTGCATGCGTATACGTGAGAATTTAAACGACTTTCATATGTCTGTTTAAGCACTCGGACAGGTGGATGGAAAAGCTTGGTGTATCAAATCGCAATTATCCAGGCGAAGCATTGACACCTCCAAAGCGAAATTCTTTTGTAAACTGCGATTTCGTTGGTCTACTGAAAGGTTACAGTTAAGGTCAAAACGGCGTGTATTGCTTATATTGCCCCACGGCTAATGCTGGAGAGTAACGGAATGAATTAATCGTGGGTATCCGACGATGTAGACTATGAAATCTTTCCTATTTTGTGAAAGTTGTATAAAAAGGTTTTCATGGGTGGGAAGCATGGGCCAGTTGACTGCAGATAAACGACTCGCGGGTGTTGTGATAAGAATTAATTGAGGGATTAACTATGTGTAGTTAAATGTTGCATCATTATTACTTCCGTCGATTTTTTATTTACCTGCACTGCAATCTCGTCGTGACGCCAATATATGTATCCCGGAAAAAGCAACTTTTTGGAAAAACCCACTAATCTGCTGGTACAAATAAACATGACCCATTTATAATCTTTTCAAACTCACACACCGTATCAACCGTTATTATTTAAAGGAAGCTATCATTGGTTGATATAATGGACCAGCGTTGTTTGTACCGGGGTGATTAGTGGGTTTTTCTAAACTCGTGCTTTTCCGGGATCAGTCTATTGACACGTTTTAAAGATGCTTATAACTTCAAATATGCCAATTATCTAAACTATCATTCTGTTTGATTGATATCGTACTGGAAGACGTAATGACATCAGGATGTGATTAAACACATGACCAACTGTTCATAAACAAAGAAAAACAAAATATCTTACTAATTTCGTGACAGGAAGTAAGTATAAACAATAAAATATGTAGGCCATGTCCTGATAGGGGTCTCCATGCCACCCCCCCCCTGGGATTAATTTTCACCTATACCAATTTGTTCAGTGACTCAAGTAAGTTAATTTGTTCACTTGTCCTGAAAGATAAAATCAATTGAAAGTGTTCATATTAACCAGTTTCCATGGCAATTGCCACTCAAAATTGGAAAACGGACCAGGGCGACTATATCACATCATTATTATATTATATCTTATTGTGACACAAACAAAATAGTGTTTAAACAAAGGCTACACATTGTGCTTTATTTTAAAGACCAAATTATGTATTTATCTCATGTGCATATTCATGAATATTAATGAGAAACTAACAAAATCGGGAAAAAATAGACAAATATCACTATAAAGACTTAAATATTTTAAGTACAGATTTTTTTCACTAAATATGTGAATGTCAGCATAAGCCACTATTTGCAGACATTCAAAAAGAGCGATATAAAGGACATTTCTTGAAGCTAAATAGATTTAACACGCCCCGAAAAGTGGGTGGGGTAGACATAAAAGACAATGAAAATAACATAATCTCTTCCTATTAATTATTTAGTTGCTCATAGCTGCTTTTACTTGTTCTTTTAATTTAAACATACTGTTTAACTGTCTTCATCGCCAACTCTTTCCGTTTCAGTATCACTTTCAGCACTGTCATTTTCTTCTTTAAGTGCATTTGTCATGTCCTCCATCAACAATATGAGGCGGGAGTATATCTCCATCAATCCAAAGAGGTTCAATCAGGCCTGTATCAGTGTTTTTGATCCATCCATTTCCTTCCGTTGCAAGTAGTATATCTGGATCGGGTATGTGTGACCTTTTCCATATGCCAACTTGACTATTCACTCTACGGATGTGTTGCAGGAGACATTGCTTACAGGGACGCAACACTGGCAAGTCTACATTCTTTGACGCATTTGTGCTATCATCAGAGACCTCCTTTATTTTAAGAAAACGCAATTAATCTACCGAGTCGATTCTAGCATTTCAATACATGACACACGTGAATATATCAAATTCACCAACTACTTCATCTGCAACTGTGCAGGTATTTCCTAAAGCAGCGATTGGAGCAACGGTTCGTTGCCTTTTTTTTCATCAACTTAATAGGATTGATATGCCCCTTTCCTTTGAAAGCGCTTGTTGTGTCACAACTGCAGTATGCATGTATACCTTAAAATGCTGATCTAAACTCTTCAGTTAATCCCGTAGCTTCTCCATTCATGTCAAACATTTTTCAATGATTGCCAGCACCAGTGTCAAAAAGTATCTTGCAACCATCAAATAATTGAATGTAGTACAAAGTTATGAAGTATATGTCACTGTCAGGGGTTCGAATTTGAATAGTGTTGTAACCCTGTTCTTTCCCATACACGGCATACATAATTACTCTAGTGTCGGTTTCCTCTTGTGTCGATTTCAGGTCTTCAATAAGTGTATTTTCAGTGATTTCTTCATCTCTTGTTGTGAACTGAAAGGCGTCTCCTTCACAAACCAATATCACTTTCCTGCCCTCTAGTTTATTTGCTTATGCATTGCTCAACCATGACTAGCACATGATCTTCACAAGTTGTTTCTTTTTCTCGTCATTTCTGAGGAAATTCATCCAGTCTGCCGGTTTTTTGTGTTTTCGCCTTTCACCAGAAGTTTTTCTCCACACCCGCGACGTTTCCTTTCCATTGCTTTGACAGACCCTTGCTTGCACATGTCTGTACTAAATATGACATCTGTCTTCTTCTGTGTCATCTTAAATAGTTTTTCAAAATGTGTTTAAAATTTGACGGGTTGTCTTTCATCGAATGAAAAAATCCAGTACCATCTTCTATTACTTATGTCTTGTCTTTTGGAATAGCTGCATGATCAGTCCCTTCAGTGACGTGTTTTAAACCTTTTGATTTGTCAGTTTTGGCCAGAAACCCATTAGCAGTTCCAATGCTAAACGGAACAGTAGTAAGTGAGTATTTGAGAAGATCCTCTAGATTAATTAACCAGTCTTGTCTTTTGGATTGGGATTAGTAGTTGCATGGCAATGTTACATTGTTGTCTATATTGAAGGACTTTGTTGTCACATTGTTGTAACATTGCCATTCAATTACTAGTTCAATTCCAAAGACCAGACCGGTTAATTAATACGTGGTATAGGTAAAAATTAATCCCAGGGGAGGTGCATGGAGACCCCTATTAGGACATGGCCTATTACCATTCAAATCGCACTATGCTTTTCAAAGTAATTGCCATTTGTTTAAACAGAACATGCGAAATTCGCCTTTTACTTTTTCGTACTCAAAAAGTTTGCACTGAATCTTCACAGTTTATGTATGTAAAAGTTTGCTGGCATAAAATGGGGGTCAAGTTCGATTACCAGCCAATTCGCACCAGGCACTTAAGAGTTATTGCCCTTTATTTATACAAAAATGCGAATTCGGCGTTTCCGCTTTTTCCTTGAATCTTTACCAAACTTTCTGCAAATGTTCGTCGCCGTAAAATGGATGCCAAGTTGAGAACCAGCAGAAGCCAGGCGCTTCAGAGTAACTGCCCTTTTTTATAAAAAAAATGTCAAATTCGCCGATTCAACTCGCTTTAAGCATTCCCTTTTCATCGAATCTTCACCTAACTGTCCAGATATGTTTGTGCCCGTAACACAAAGTCAAGTTCGATAACTAGCTTAAAAAATATGGAATCCATCGTCCATTTTTACGACGGAGGCATGGATTTTTACTTGTATGATTTAATAACGTGAAATTCGGCATATTGTTATTGGTAATTTGTCACCATTTTCACAATTTGACCGGTCGATATAAGTTTTAGGGGATGTTTGTTTCGGGGATTCACGTTCCACTGTCATGAGGATACATTGGTAGATCGGCAGCTGGATGAGCCTAAGTCCCCCATGGGGCTTTTGGACACTTGGTAGCCGGGCACCACGAAATTAATGGTTACTAAATTTAAACTGTATCCTACACTATTAAACATATATATGTAAATGTTTTCTCTTTGTTTTAAGCAGAATATTTAATTGTTTACACATTCAAACTTTAGTGTGATTATGCGTATTAATTCCTCCATTTTCATAATATCGGGAGAGGCTATATATGATTCACAAATATTTGTTAAATAATTTAACTAAGTCATCGTGTCGGGTAAAAGAGCGGCTGCATTGACATACACGGAGATCCAGCAGCTTTTAAAATATACTTTTGTAAAAAAAAATACATGTTGAATACGTCGTATTTTATATTGTATAACAATTGAGATAAAGTATAAATATGTCTCTTTTAATAGATGTCAATTTTAGTGTTGAGGTTGGGTCGATGTTGGAGACTTTAACCAGTAGAGACCGCAGACGAATGTTTGAACAGCGTAAGTAAACATTTTTATCTTCAAAATACGCCTCTGTAAATTTCCTTGTCTGTGTTTAAGTACAAGTTTGTATGAATATTTATTACTCATATTATGCATCATTAAATCAAACTAACTAGTCAAAGTTTATCTTATACGATCAGTGTTGCATCGTATGTCCATGGTTTTGGATGGCGTATTGTAAATGTTATGATATCCTGAATTGACGCTTGAAATTATATTCCTTATTAAACTGTTAACTGTTCAATATATTGCATAATTTCTTGAATATTAAAGTTAAATGCCCTTGCATGTTTGGATTCTTTTGAGCATTAACGTGAACATCTTGAAATAATGTTTAATGCATTATACAGAAGAATCAGCCTTTTGAGACGGTGTCAAACTCTCAAGAGTTACAGCACTCGGTTAATAGTCATTATCAGCAAACCAGTACACAATCCGGAGAATGAATGCTCATCGACTACTATTGTTTCCGTGCATTAACATATATGGAAATTGCACGGCAAAAATGTGTATGAATGAGTATGTGAGTGGAGGAACATGGTAGCTACCATTCGAGTTGAGAATATATTCGAATGTGTGTGTGTGTAAAGAGAAAAGTAGGGATTGGTGGGTTCGAAAATGACGACGGTGTGTGTGTGGTTGAGTGAGTACGTGGGTTAGGTGGAAATGTATGCGGGAGTGTTTGGAATCATGTCTTCGATCAAACTGACCACACGAGTTAACGAAATTTCGTTTAAAATGTTCACTGTCAAAAATGCGGTTTTTGCTCCTGTGACTAACTTATCAATAGCGAAACAGTTTTAAGATAATCGTGCGCGTTGTATTTCATTAAAGTTTGCATTATCTATTTTAAATTGTCACTCCTAAACTCCATTTAGCTCTTATGGGCAACGGGGCGGAACAGTTGCATTTTAAATTCTTCAACAATGTTTTAACCTCGAGTGAAGGTGTCTACTTTTTATTTTACATTACGCTTATAACTTTCTATATTCACGTGATACGCTAAAAATTATACTGTTGTGCATTTGATTAAGAGTAACTTAAATACTCAAAATCAAATCAACGCATGTTTCGTAATATGTTTCTTTAAAATAAAGTTAACCCATTAAAACAGTGTTCCTTATAGCAATAGCCAAAACTTCAACGTGGTGTGGTAACATAAATTTAAATAGATACACAATGCTCGCTTTTTTGTGCACAGTATATTTAATTTTAGTTTCGAAATATTATACGAAATATTCGTTGATTTTGATGGTTTATGGGCTTCTAATGAGGTGATATAGTGTTAGGTTACGTTCATATAAATGCAGCCAATTGCATATTTTATTAACAGACAAAATAATTTCAGACATTGAACAAGAAAACAATTGCAGAACATTTATGCATTCGCAAGATTGACATATAAAATAAGTGGAGTACCAATACCTTGTTGTGTTTTTATTCTTATTTAATGTGTGTTTATAACTTTATTTGCAAGATAGATCCGTAATCAACATGCAAAATTACAACATCTCCTGATAATCTGGAAAGAAAACGTAATAAAGTGATCACTATCGGATTTTCGTGTCGAGAAAAATACCCGCGTATTTCGGAAAACGTTTTTGCCAACGATACCGGGTAGGGTCGCTCGTTCACGAAAGATAATGAGATAATGTGGGGATAATTTTTTTTTAATGCAGTAAAATGTCTTCTCAATCATTTTAAGCATTGTTTTCATTTTAACGATTATACACGCACACAACTCATAAACATCGAGGTTTATAGTATCTGAAAATGTCACGAATATTTTTTTACAATCACATTGCGAATTTCTCAAAGGAAACTACTTTAAATATACGTGGATATCGACTTAAAACTTTAAACGGCAATACAGCAAACATGAATTTGTTAATTCGTTGTTTCAATAAAAGTAACGGAATATTTAATTGCTTTGATTTTAACTTTGTTAAAGCTAGTAAATGATGTCTAATGAATGCCCTTAATGAAATTCAATCCTAACTTCAATAGTAGCTTTTATTTTCAACAATCTTGTGGACATTTCATTAAATGCTCGTGCTTCAATATGTAACCAACTTGTTGATTAATTACTTATTCACTATAAATTATAATACTTTTAATAGATTTACTCTCTATATTTCTTACTTGGCGAACAGTCCAATAATTGAATGCGCAAAATATAAAAATGAGTTATAATTTTGTTATAAACTTATTTAAATCCTGATCCGCAAAGACCCGAACATCGATTTTTTTTAATACTGACCTGCCGACCAGACCCAAAGTCTGTTATCCTTTGGAGCCCTAATATCCACGTATTACTACGCGAAGGGTATTCGACGTTGCATTGCCAAAGGTGGTCCATTACGTTTCCATATAAACTTGAACACTTTTGGCACTGCTCCCCGTACACACGGGACAACATTTGTTTAACAACTCTATTTTCCATTCATGCACATTTTCGTCCAAATGACATATTTTGTCCAAATCGGATTTTAAGGGTTTATTTATGTCCATAAATGTATAGATTCGTATGGTATATTTATATATTTATTATATATAGTAAGTTTAAGCCTTCTTGTATGGTAACACAAACAAACGATGAGCAAGTGTTTTCAAGTTTTATACATTTCTGTTTTATTATAAATATTAACATTCTATTATAAAGAAAACTGTTTCAAATAATATTTAAATGCCTTTCGTATCATTTATTAAAAATGCAACCTACTTTTTTTAAATATTTGTTTCACAAAAATATTATAATATAATCACAAAAATATCTTAATATAATGGCTGCTTCGGCAATACATTTTTTTTTACATAACACACGAAATTGTGTCAACGCATATATTTAATTTATTTTAGATTATCAGCAGACTACTTTACATAGAAGAGGTAAATGGTTCCTCGAAGAATAATGGATATATCGAAGTCCTTCTTAATAACACGGCGGACAGCGAACAAATCACACTTTGAGTAAAACAACTCCTTGCTGAAGAAACTGTTGATGCCATATTTATTTATAGTAAGTTCACAAATTCCATTTGCTTTGGAGACTGTCTTTATAATGGAACACTTGGTGGTTTTGCACAGAGTATTCCATCAAATTCCTCCGCCCAGTTATATAACAGATAAGATAGGGGAACAGAAATATGGAAAACTCGTTGCACAAAATTTCCTGCACGTAGCAAATGCTAATAGAGAAGGCGGACATGTTTACCTTCGTGTTGATGACACAATCATTAGAGAAATGAAAACTATGCATGAGAATACTTTGGTTGATATCCTTCCAATTGAAATGTATGAAGAATATAGACACATGTGTAATACCCGTTTCAAAACAGAGACAGGAAAAGAGATGCATGGGCAATTACTTGACAATAAAGAATACAAAGAATGGGTAGGAGCTCCAGTTTATATATTGGGAGCGAAAACGTCTCTTGGTTTAGGGACAATCTCTGCTGTCGATTTAGAAGCGCCAAATGGCCTGTTGATAACAATTAATGATCGCAACGAGGGTGAGTCGTTCTGCAAACCTGGTGACAGCGGTGCTATGGTGTGTGCCACTGACAGAAGGGAGCGGACATTGAATGCTGTCGCAATGCTAGTAGGAACACTTGAGAGTTCATGTTATGATTCATCAAACACCACGGTTTAACAACCACGTAACAATGTTACATATTGTGCGACTCTGCTTGGTAAAGCATTTTCAGTGTTAGGAGAACATTATGATTCAATATTTATGTTATACACTGGTGACTCTGATCCAAAGTGAAAAACAGTTTGCCCATTTACTTTCACTGACTTGAAAAACAAGTGAAAAGTGTGATTAAATCATGTAAATTATTCAGTGTTAATGTTTATCCCAAGTGAATAATTATGTTGATGTAATAAAATGTTGTTGTTTTTAAAAAAAAAGCTAAAATTTTACTAAAATGCAGAACAAGTGCATAGTACATGAAATAATTTCCAATACCCATTTACAGTCATATACTGTTCATATAATGTGTGTTAGTGCTTTCTATAAAAACATTTGGCTTTATTTTTTACTTTGTTACATATAGTAAGTTTATAATTGTATAAAATATTTAATGATTGCGTTTTTTTTATATAAATAATGCAATATTCAAATACAAAAATATATTAATAGAAATGTGTTTGGGAATCCGGGACAGTATTACGCACATTCATACTTATTTTAATTGTTTACACAAACTTCAAAACTAATAAATGATTGCGGTTTGCGGATTTGTCGATAAATTACATGTATCGATGTATTCCTTTGTCTTTCTAAAATAGATAATCAAAGTTTTATTTTTCTGAACAAGAATACGTATTATATAATAAATTAATGTTCGTGAACATTGAGATATATAAATAGAGAATACTAGGTCGGTGCCGAATAAAGCAAATTTTAGCAAAATAAACTTTGCTTTATTCGGCACCGACCTAGTATTCGATTTATCCCATCAATTTTCTTAGTCGTAAATTATTTCTTTAAAAATAGAATAGGAAAATCGAACTACACGGAAAATCCCAAAGTTATTTTAAGAAAACATTGTTTCATTATTTTAATCGTGCCGAGCCTAAAACATTACAAAAAGATCAGTAGCTAACCTGTTTTTCTCTTTATCATACCTCTACGTCCCCGATTTTTAAGAAATAATGAAAAAAACACACTAAACAACAGCAGCTTTAGCGTGAAAGAACATAAATGGTGTCGTATGACGTGTTAGTAATGACGTCACGAGTACGCGCACTTAATATTTCTAAATATTTTTTTTTGCTTTTTGAGTTGCATTATTTGTTAAAAATATATTACATCTTGGTATAAAATTGTTTGTTTTGTTGAATCTGATTCGATTTTACTAAAAATGATTACTTTATAGTTGATTCCGAGTAATATGACCATTCTCCGCCGCGCGTGACAGCTATATTACAGCACTGCCGAAATAGAAGAACATTTATTCTACAGTGGTTTATTTCGACAATGCACGTCTGATGATGGGATAAAGCTGTATAGAGTATGGTGAACAGCCGTATTTTTCTCACTCTTAAGTTTTATGCTTAATGACTAAGTTAGAGTTGACTTCTCAAGCACTCTGTAAAAAGGGTTGTTAATAAGTAACTTATTTATTCTATTATATTTTGTATAAACCGATATGTTAATCGTCAACTATATTCCATAAAATAAATGTAATACACATTTCATACGTATTTTGATGTATACACAATAAAAGCCAGTACGACCAATTGGCTGCCCTGGCCACTATTTTTTTTCTCCTCACGGACAAACTGTACAGGTGTTACCATTACAAATAAATGTACTTCGACTTCGACTGGTAAACGTACCAATTCCCTGGAACAGAAATATAAGCTGCTAGAAACAAAAACGCTGTGTTATTTAATATATTAGCATCCCCATGAACTTCCAAAGCCTTACCAATCTAGCAGGAAAACACGGTATTGAAAAAACGGTGAATCTATATCAAATAGGCATAATGATGTCAATAGTACAAACATTCACCAAGCAAAGGTGTCGTTGGTTGCTGTCATCATAAATCTCTTTAGTACACTGACTGACTAGAATCTGGGATCTGAAATCAAAACGGAACAAATACATTAACAGTTGTATGTAAATTGATAAATACACATACATTTAAATCATCAATTGTTTAAAATTATCATACATTGGGCTAAATCAATAATTTATATATACATGTACATTATTGAAATTAGCGTCTTGTTCTTAACTTAAATTAAATAAGTTCAACTATGTATGTCCCTCTTTGAAGAATCGTCTACCCATGTCTACATTTTGTTGGTTTGAGCGACGATTTTGCAATAGAAAATATTTTAGAAAGATTTAACCGGCATATAAATTTTAATTACTAAATTGATTTTACATGACTGTTATCAAATAACTGTAATGTTGCGAAAACCTGATACAAATAAATCATTGAAATAATATTACTTTGTAACCACTTTGTCATTTTGAATGGAACTATAAACACTGGGATGTGTACATAATATGAAATCCTTGGTATTAATTCGAAACACATATTATAGCGAATGTACCTCAAATGTATTTCATAACATTCCGTATTACTTCCAAGGCAAGATATTAAAATAACGCAAAGGAATAATATGTCGTTTCCATCATGATATTTATAACGCCGTTTAACATATTGGCTCTGAGGTGTTTCTGGGCGTATGCAAAATGGCAACGAATACTAGCGATACAGATGGAAAAAAATCGAAAATATTGTCCAAGAAAACAGAAGTTGAAACAGGCGTTGCAAAAACTGAAAAGAAACAAAAATATAAACAATTGTTAATATCATGTGTAAGCGTGGCATGACCAGTATGTATGCTAGTGCACTTTCATAAAGACTTCACTTCAAAATACACTCACTATTTGATGATGTCGATGTGAAAGAGCATCGACCACGACAGTTGTGTAGTCCGGTCTGTAGTCAAAACAAAAATGATCGTTCTGACATAAAATGGAATATTTCAAACATACATGCAATAACAAAAGATTTATTTATTTTTTAAACTGTAATAAAACACGCCACATACGAATCAGATAAAAAAAACGCGACATGTCATTTTTTGTAATTGTTTTTTATTTGCTGTCCTTTTGCTGTGTACCTGTAAACATTACAAAATGAGTAGCGTATTCAGGTAACTGTCTGTCGATTCCGAACAAAGAGAATAAGCAAACAAATACTTTATACTTATCAATATGACGTTAGTTTGTTTAGTTTTGGAAGATACGACATGAGTTTCATTCTATGTCCAGAACAATAATTTAGTATGATTCTCACGAACATGCACATAAGGTCATGAAAACGAGTAACTTAACCATGGTAACGACATAAATAAAAACAATAACTTGCCACATGTGTGTCAACGTATATTCGCTACTAGAGCAGGTGGTCAAAGGTTTGATTTTCATGGAGGGCGTGCTTGGACGTGCCCTGTTGTAATTAAAAGCAGGGAAACTTAAAGATACATTTTGCCAGTCACAAAGTTTATAGGATTAAAATTCACAGTTTAAAATTTCAAGATTTAACACCGCTTTAAATTTCTACGTCAAGCATTTTATTTTACTACCTTAGTATATTTATTCTAAAAAATTATTTAAAAAATCATAATATCCCACAGCAAATTTAATGGTATTTGGTGACATTACAGGGGCGTGTTTATCTGGTTGTGTTTGTATGTTGCTGTTTTATCATATCCTTATTATTTTCGACTTAACAAGATCAACATCTGTCAAACCTTTCGCAACAGTGTTTATTGCTAACAACCTCTACGGGCCTCTAGACCGCATGCCATGTCGCATTTACGAATCGTTTTCACTTATTAATTTTTTACTAAATTGGTAACGATATAACGCCATTGATTCAGGAAATCAGTCGTTATTAATGTAAGATGTGAGAAGCTCACATCCACCAAAATGTTCGTACATCCGTATTTAATTTAATGATTGACACGTGTTATGCTATTAGTGTTATAGGTCACACGCGTTGTTTACAACTAAATAACTAACCCTATATACATTAATTTAACTTAGCAACGGTCACTCTTCAACGTGTTTTGCCAGCAGTATTTCGTTAACTTTGTCCAGCAACGCATGTTTACCTATTGTCTACATGGTTTCTTTACGGTTTCTTTTGATGATTTCCGGTGACATTGAGCGCAACCCATATCCCTAAAATACAGATTGTATATCTGTCTTTCATCTCACAATTCGAAGCACGAGAAGTAAGATTAATAATATACAAGGCGCATTAACCGATTGTTTTACATTTTACCAAAACACACTGTTCAGCTTACGTCGAATACGTATAATATATATTGATGGTTTCGCCATAATCTTGAGAAAACAATGAGCGCAAAATAAAGGGGTTTCATAGCACATCTCTTCTTTGACCGCAATGAATATCTGAACTAGAAAAATACTACCAGAATATTTTTGGCTAATTATCTTTTATGACATAAATACTTTGTTCATATGCAAACTTTACAGACAGAATAATTCGACCGACTATTCTGGAATAAATTAAATATATGTATTAAAAGCTTTACAAATGTATCAACACTTTTTAAAGGTCAGTTGAATTCTACAACCTACTTACTGAAAGACATTCTGACACAAAGTATTTTACGTAACGTTGTTATAAATGAACCCACACGTGTTGCACGAAAATTCTATAACTGAAATAGATAAAACTGCAATATAAAGCTGTATAGATTGCTTTGACAGCGTCGTATTAGAAACAGTTACATAAAAAAAATAAGCGACCAATGGTTTGCTTGCACTAGGTCGCCATCGGGCGATAACTCTTGTTTGTTAGAAAAAGGCCTTAACAATTCCGAAATAATTCATTTGCACAAGCCATGAGCATGCATGTACACTCCATTGACTTAAAAACTATAAAACACCTAGGCCCCAAACTATGTCAGCTCGACAAGCAGCCACCGGATGGCCAGTGCCCGGTAGGTCGTAACTGTTTGATAGCTTTTTTCCAGACATATGGAATTAAATTTGCCAAACCACTCACTTGAAATAACGCACGCCGCAGAATGTGAAGCACCCTGATCCTAAACCTAATTAAAACATCGGCCCGAAACTAGGTTAGCCCGACAGGCTGGCGACTGATAATCGGTGTCAACTTATTCACTGAAAAAAATTGGTCCAATAGTATTCATTTTGATTGAAATGAGAATATTTACGAAAGTGCACATTCGATTGAAAGTCTGCTGATTTTGATTTAAACAAACAACACTTGTAAAATACACCAATAATAAATATAAATGCATATTATTTCGGATATTATGTCAATATGTGTCATTGCTGGTTCCATTTTAATCAGATATTTCACAATTAAAAGCAACGCATGTGTGGGTAATAGTCAAACGTTTATTCAAACCCATACACGGCACACGAAGTTT
Organism: Dreissena polymorpha; assembly: GCF_020536995.1. NCBI lineage: Eukaryota > Metazoa > Mollusca > Bivalvia > Myida > Dreissenidae > Dreissena > Dreissena polymorpha. Next base: position 98,731,099 of record NC_068361.1, on the reverse strand, counting down.
GTTAACCACTTTTGGTCTAATTCTGAAGGATCTTGGCATTTCTCTTGTTGGCATGTGATATCAACTTGATAAAACTGTGTGTATAACTTCCTAACATGGTGCATCTGCGCATTTTATAAATAAGGGAGTAATTTATAATTATTCATTCGTAAGTGTACATTTTTTATCGCCGTGCAAGATCTCTTGCTTTATTTCAATCATATTTAAAGTAGATATCTTATGAACGTCGCTCTGGGAAAAACAGGCTTAGTTCATGCACGTTAAGTGGCTACCATATTAACAGACATATTCCGCTTTAATGGTATGGTTCGTTACAAGGCAGTGTATCCTACACGAAAGTGTCGTCCCTGACTAGCCAGAGCGGACTGCAGCTACTTATTTTGGATAGCATTGTACGCCCATGCATTAAGCTCAGTTTTCCCAGAAAAAGGCTCATATTTTAGGCAGATTTTTTACTATGAAGTCGATCATTATGTTGCAAATAATGTCAGGTAAATGGGGTCAGTTAAACTTGAATGAGAATATTGCCTCGTTGCTTTGTTCAAATGCTTATGGATAGCACATACATTGACAGAAACGCATACATTTGTTTGATGTTCTTGTGTCTTAATGATATTGACTATGAACAATTCATACTTGAAAGTTTTGTAGAATCATTTATATGACTTTTTTACTTTAATAATGTTGCGCTGGTTTTCATAAATTATTAATAATGGGCCTTCAATGCTCGCTTTGTCTGCTTTTAAACTTTTTAATTGATATTCGATGCACCTTGCATTCTTTAAAATGATATTTTATCGATTGCTTGCTTCCGTTCGTTTCCGGTTCGTCTTTCACTAACACTGTGTGTTACATCAGTTTGATACATGAACAGTTGTGCCTACTTATGACCATCGTAATTAATTCATGTTTCTTTTTCCCTCTTTGAGATAAACCTGGCGCACATTGAAGATGTATTTAATTTTGTTTAGAGCAGACTTCCATGAACCTTCAAACATAGGTGATACAGGAAATAATATTTTCTTTGACAAAATTTGAAATAACCGACTTCTTGGATTTAGTATATCATCAAACTTCATTACGTTTGTCTACACTTTTGGTAAAATACTAAATATCATTTAATGTTTAAGTATTTCAATATGAAGAACATTCATTAAAAATATTGATTTTTAAGCTAAAACTTGTAAAATCAAAATGACATTTACTTATAGATATTGTGGTGTTCTCTTAAAAATATCACTGTAAAAAAAATCTAAGATTTATTTCTCTCAACCACAACCACCTCAAAATGATAAAGGGCGTTTTGTAGATCGAGTTCAAATGTTTAAGTATATAAACCCGCCTGCTCATCAACCCACTGCATGAGATCTGTAAGTGTTAGAAAGATTTAAGCAATCTTTTCTATTCATAAAATTAAGTATGTAAGTGCAAGCATGTGATGTGTGAATCACATACTAAACTAAACAATACCATCGTGTGACTATGAACTTGAAGATTTGTTTCTTTTATTAAACCGCCGATTAAAGAGTACTATTTGAAAGATAGATATTGTTTACTTACCATTGTGACACAGTCTGAAACAATCCATACAAGATCTTATGCGAATTTTTTGTAGTTGTCTTAGATTTATATTTTAGTCATGTTGTGTCACAATACATTAATATCCTATTTTCGCTCCCCCCCCCCCCCGCTGTATGACAATAAGTATATACATACTGCATTCGCAACTGATATAATTATATTTCAATGCTTCGCATGCCTCTTTGTAAAAGATCAGTTCCTCATTGTTTATTAAATGCATATGGCATACATTTTGGTTACAATCTGCCTTACACAAACTGAAATTTACAATATCATGATGAATTATGCATCTATGAATTTCCAGAATAGTAAACATGGTTACAATTTTAATTTTGACTTGCTGACCTTGATGCCATCTACGTTTGGGTCTTCATGGTTTAACAACTTGACATGACAACGACATTAAAGCTTAATAGACTGAGTACCAGTACATGTCAAGATAATCAAATGAATTCGTTGGTAATATGTTATATAATTCTATATTGAAAATAAGACCAAATATAAACAACAAACATGCTCTTTACCCGTTCCCTGTCCTTGTTTAAATTTTGATGCCAGCTTTATTAGATTTAAATTTGTGATCGGTAGTTTAAATGTTGGCATTGTTTGACATGTTTGAAAAACTTAGCTTAAGAATCAAGCCTGCTGAGACGAAGTGTGGCTTGCACGAGCCATGCACCTATGTCAAATATCACAGTTGCCAAATGTCAAATGGTTAATCATGCCTTATTCGGTAATAATTTTAACTTGTAAGACTTAAATGTTATTTTAAAATGTTCAATGCGTAATGCTTCTCTGCAGTTAAAGGTCAACAACGTTAAAAATGATATTTAAGCGAAAGCGAAATAAAACTCTTAAATGTAGAGATAAAATGGTAAATTTTGAATCAGCAATTCTACAAAAAGGTTTAGGCAGTTAATCTATGGATGGTTGTGTCTTTGTGTTTCTCAGGGTTATGTCGCTTTTAACCCTATATGCATGCTTTGAAAACACTTGATAGATGACAACAATACGTGATTTAACACCAAATATCAAACCCTTGATTCTAGTGGTTTCAGAGAAGAAGATTTTTTAAGTTATTTTCTTAATACATTTATATAAATCGTGTGTACCTTGAGCGTGGTCTTTTTTTACCTCAGGAGCATGACTCGGTAGTGGACCACCGTACCAGTATACATGCCCAAACACCAAACCCCTTAGCCTTACGGTTTCAGAGAAGTTTTTAGTATATACATCTAAGGAACCCAAATGCGGGGCCGTCTTATTGACATTTTAACATACTTTGTAGAGGACCACCATTCACTGTTACACACAGATATAAAACCTCTGACTCTGTAATATAAAAAAGATATTCAGATTTAATTGTTACATACATCTGTATAAATTGTGTGGCCAATTATTTAAGACCTGAGTCTTGTGGTTTTATAGAAAAAAAAATCATTTTAAAAATGTATTTTTATAATGATTGAATGAACTATAAATATATATTGGACTATGACGATCTGATCTACTTATTCATTTAATTATTTTGAGAAAGCACTATTTTACTGTTACTACCCAGTAAATTGGAATGTGGGCTCATAATAGTATCTAGGTTATTAGACCAATACATTTTTACGACTTTTGAGACTATTTCATTAATTACATTTATAATATTTCTTAATAATTGTATAATATTAAATCATAAATGTTAATATATCTTTAAGGTCGCGACCCTTAAAATAGTTTTAAAATAATTAATAATCAATGCTAAAAGTTGTACTATCCACCTTTTGGCTCAATTGTCATTTGATTCCAGACTGGACGGTCCATTGGTCCGAAAAGCATTAGGGCGAAACAAGACGAAACTAAAAAAAAACGTCGTAAACAAAACATATTTACAAATGCAAGTGTGTATAACTATCGTTTATTATATACATGAATTCTTTCTTTGAATTATAAAGTCCTGTTTTACAGCTTAATTGAGCAGAAAACATGGCTTTAGCCCTAAAAAGTAGGTCACGTACAGTCCAAAAACAACCACGAACGAGTGTCATAATTAAATCACCAACAAGTCTATCCAAGAGGGCCTAAAAGGCCCAAAGTCGCTTACCTGAGATAAAAGAAATGACCTGTTCTTTGCAACCCAAGATACCAATAGAACAAATGCTGTAACCAAGTTTCATGGAGAATGAACAACAAATGGCCCCATGGAGGAAATGTTTTTCAACAGACCGGAACCATTTTTGAACTCGTCAAAGATATTATTGGGACAAATCTCCTGACAAAGTTTCATGAACATTCAACAATAAAAATCCGGCCTCTACAGTGTTAACAAGGCAAGTATTCATGACGCACAACGGAAGACTAACAATTGTCAAAAGGTGATCACATAAGTTCACCTCGAGCAAAAAATATTATGCTCATAAAGATTGTCACCATGTGTGAAGATTAACAAGTGGCATTCATATTGAACTAAAAATGTGACTAAAGTATTCATAATGTTTTGCTATTAACAACCATGGTAGTGCTGTTTCGTTTGCTTACGCAAGTGAACCAGTCACGGGACGGTTACGAGTTATGTAACATTGTGAGCACTTATGTTATACGGAAATATTTTTCGAGTCTAACTAAAGAACGCTTATTTCTAACACACTTACTGGTTGTAATTCAATTAACTAAAGGCGTCCAGTCAGATACGCCTGAATACACTCAAAGAATTTATCTTAAGTGAAAACCAAAGCAGCTATAATGAATATAACTGTCGTCTAAAGAATCTACGCATCATTAAATGAACAAATACAGCAAATAACTTAATGAATGTAAAAAGAAGTCCACAATCTGTCAAAAAAAAAATGATATAAATATTAGTAATTGTAAGTCTAGATGTTGCTTCAAAAATTTAGTTTATTAAAAAAGTCTAACTTAATCTAAAGAAAACAATTTATGGTGAGTGGAAAACTCCAGTGACTCAAATGTAAACAATAAGAAGAATTTAAAAAAGTTAATTCAATCAAAAGAGTCTTTCTAATTGAGAAAATTCGAAATAACAAGGTTGCCATGGAAAAAGTTTCATAGCACAGTAGTCTGCTAAATGCACCAAAACACAGAAGGTTAATTTGGCTTATCAGTAAAGATCACAGATAAGGCTCTTCAGTGCATTAGTACATGTACAGTTATTATATGACTAAGGTTTAATAAATTTATGTACACCACACTTTATGAAAGAAGTCCCAGGTTTATACAAGGGAGTTAACTATTAGTTAACTATAAGAAAGTATGTACATGTTATCTTTCTTTAACATTATGGCTTATCACAACTAGACATGTTTTCACTATATACATTTAGAGAAAACTGCCCCTACCCCTGGCGGCCATGATTTTCCACCGATCTGGACCATTTTCAAACTTAACCGTCATATCCAGAAAACACATGTTATTCCCAAATTTCATGAAAGTTGGACCACAAATGCGACTTCTAGAGTGTTCACGTGTTTTCACTATATACATATAGAGAAAACTGCCCCGCCCACTGGCGGCCATGTTTTTTCACCGATCTGGACCATTTTCAAACTCGTCCGAGATATCAATCAAACCAATGTTTTGACCAAGTTTTATGATGATTGGGCAAAAATTGTGACTTCTAGAGTGTTCACAAGGTTTCTCTAAAGCCATATTAGGTATACTGCCCCGCCCCCTGGCGGCCATGTTTTTCAACGGACCGGAATCATTTTGAACTCAACCAACATGTCATTTAGACAAACATTTTAACAAAGTTACATGAGGATTGGGCATCAAATGGGACTTCTACAGTGTTCACAAGGTTTTTCTCTTTTTGACCTAGTGACCTAGTTTTCGACCCAGCATGACCCAGTTTCGAACTCAGCAGAGGTATCAATGGGACAATTGTTCTGACCAAGTTTCATGAAGATCAGACAATAAATATGGCCTCTAGAGTGTTCACAAGACAAAATGTTGACGACGGACGACGCAAGTCGCACGACGGACTACGCACGACGGACAAAAGGCGATCAAAAAAGCTTACCATGAGCACGTTGTGCTCAGGTGAGCTAAAAACCTATGAATTATTTAATATTTGCAGTGAATCGACATTTTCGTGAAACAATCTCTTATTTGCTTTTCGAACAGCGAACAAAAAGTCTGAATATTCCGATCCCTCTTCTCACTAACTCAGCGAATCAAATATGGTGGTCATTTGAAACTGTAAGTTATCAATCAGGCCTTCCCGTATGTCCACTTCAAATGACTTCCACATATTAGTTGATTGGTTGATGCAATATATACAATAGACATACAGTCCATGAGTATACATGATTGAAACACGATGGTAAAGACGACTTTGGACCATCCGCCTATTAACAAACACAAAAATAGAGAGCACCGGATGTTATTAGGTATAAAGACATTGAGACAAGTACTGATAAACGATACCAGTAACGCTTAAACAGAGTGGATTCAGCAGGCCGTACGATTGTTTCTGAACTGTAAAGTATGACAATTAGAGTTATTTATTTATAACGGAATTATTTCAAATCATAGCAAGGTAAGAATTTTCATTATCTTAGTACAGTGCTTTAAGTGTAGAAATTATAAAGCTGCGTAACGGCGAACATTCCGCAATTGTTGTTTATCGGAACTCGATCGAAGAAATATTTTAAGACAATTTTAAATAAGACAGCCAGCCAGCCAGCCAGCCAGCCAGCCAGCCAGCCAGCCAGCCAGCCAGCCAGCCAGCCAGCCAGCCAGCCAGCCAGCCAGCCAGCCAGCCAGCCAGCCAGCCAGCCAGCCAGCCAGCCAGCCAGCCAGCCAGCCAGCCAGCCAGCCAGCCAGCCAGCCAGCCAGCCAGCCAGCCAGCCAGCCAGCCAGCCAGCCAGCCAGCCAGCCAGCCAGCCAGCCAGACAGACAGAAAGACAGACAGACAGACATACATACAGACAGACAGACATACAGACAGACAGACAGACAGACAGACAGACAGACAGACAGACAGACAGACAGACAGACAGACAGACAGACAGACAGACAGACAGACAGACAGACAGACAGACAGACAGACAGACAGACAGACAGACAGACAGACAGACAGACAGACAGACAGACAGACAGACAGACAGACAGACAGACAGACAGACAGACAGACAGACAGACAGACAGACAGACAGACAGACAGACAGACAGACAGACAGACAGACAGACAGACAGATAGATCGATAGATATTCTTATAGACACGTTGCACACCATTCTCGGAACCCAATTTTACAAAAAACGCTTTTCTTGATTATTCCGGTGTACACATGTGTATATGGGGATAATTATGTGGCACATCAAATATTCACGAGTACGAACTTGTTATTGCCTGTTATTGCCTGTTGTCACCACGGTCAATAAAGAAACACAGTCCCGGATTACCTATTAGACAGAGTATGCATATTCTTGATCTAATTATTATCATATCGAATTGACATTACGGTATTATAATGGCAGTTTATGCCTATGTCTTGCCAGCCTGTGCATTGGTAGGCTATTTTAAGCGAGTGAAAACTATTTGGAACTGGCGTTCTAGTAGGCTCTAGGTCTACTATGGGCCTGGGGCGTGGGCACCAAAAGTTGTACAGCCTATTGGCCTCCTTAGTGCTAATCAGTGCTACCAAACCCTCGTGCTTTCGATTCTAAGCGCAAGGTTAATATTATTCATATTTTCTAAATTATCGAAGAAAAGCGTTGCAATTATAATTATTTAACCGAATTCTATTAATGACTAGTACTAGTAGACTGGTACTAGTAGATCGTGAATGTACGTGAACTAGGTGGTAAATCGTTTAGGCTATCCGGTTAGCGCAGTGGTTGATACACTCGCTGCTCCACTAGACAACTTGGGTTTAAATTGTACTTGGATTATTATTACAATTGTTAACCGAGAGGAGTGGTACTATAATAAACAAACTTAACAATTTTGAAATACCGAGACTTGTATTATATATGAGTTGTATATATGGTTATTATATACTAGTTATATTATTGACTTTATTGAATATTACGAGTTAAGTAAACTATGTAATCAGATCAAGTTCATTTTTCTTCAATTTGATTGGCTATCCTGCAGAAACATTCTTAATTAATTCAATTATACAGAACATTCTTAACTATTTCAACAAATCAAGACATTCTTAATAATTTTAATAGTGCACAAACATTCTGAATTATTTTAATAAAGCAGAGCATTCTTTATTATATCATTACAGCAAAAATATTCTTAATTATTTCAATAACGCAGAAACAGTCCTAATTATTTCATTCTTAATTATTTCAATAACGCAAAAACATTCTTAATTGAATAACAGAAATACTCTAAACTATTTCAATAATTCAGAAACGTCAATAATTATTTCAATTGTGCTGAAACATTCTTAATTATTTCAATAACGCAGAAACATTCTTAATTATTTCAATAGTGCAGAAACATTCTTAATTATTTCAATAACGCAGAAACATTATTAATTATTTCAATAAAGCAGAAACATTCTTAATAATTTCAACAATGCAGAAATATTCTTAATTATTTCAAAAGTGTAGAAACATTCTTAATTATTTCAAAGGTCCAGAAACATTCTTAAATATTTCAATCATGCAGAAATACTCTAAATTACTTCAATAGTGCAGAAACATTCTTAATTATTTCAATAGTGCAGAAACATTCTAAATTATTTCAATCATGCAGTTTAACTTGAACCCATTTTTGAACACATTTCAGGGCTGACCATGGCTTCTCGGGACAAGGTAATAAAACATGTTTGAAAGAACTACCATTTAATACTAGTACTGTTAAATGTAATATTGTCAAATTTGTGGTTTTAGGTAAATGTGTTATATGCAATATTAACAGTAAAATCCAGCGTGTAAACGGAAAAAGAGACAAATAAAAAACCAACACATCCTGTCGAGTATTTATCTGTTGCACATAGGCTATGTACTTGTGGTTTTGCGTACCACAGGTTCAATCAAATCAACAAACTTTGAGTTTAACAAGTGTTCAGTCTATGTTTGGTGGTATCAATGAATGCTATTGCTGTTGGTCAAGGTATTGTCCTTGGATGGTGGGGGTATTCGGGGACTCATTATTCTTGAGATTTTGGAGGCGATCGAGAAGGAAGCAGGTCAGCCAATCAAAGATATGTTTGACTGGATCGGCGGAACAAGCACTGGAGGGATAATTGCTTTGGGCATTGCCACGGGTAAGATTAGACAAGCATCATGATTTCAGTTTTTCCCACAAAAAGCTACGTAACAATCATAAACATTCTAAAACAGTTATCGGTAGTTGCGGAGACTCGAATTCGAACGCTCTTGCATGAACGTTAGTGTCATTGTACGTGCAATAAATTTTGATGATATCAATAATAATATAAATATTTTTTATCAGTTATCTTTGTCATTCTGGAACGTTGCTCTAGTTTCCAATGTATTAGAACTCGAACTCACTGTTTATTTACGGATCAAACACGATACTTCATCTATTTCTTAAGAAATTGATTGAACAGTTTGTTACTAATGATCAGAATTCTTATTTTAGGCAAGCCAATTTCTCACATTAAAGAGATGTACATGCGACTTAAGGATCAAGTATACAACGGCTCACGGCCGTACGATTCTGCACCGTTAGAAACCTTTTTGAAACAGGAGTTTGGGGAAGCAACTGTTATGTCGGATATTAGGTACCCAAGGTACGTACTAACGCGTATTTTAGTAATTAAACACGTTAGCATACGAAATCCATACGTTTAGTGTCTGATTTTAAAAGCATAAACATATTGTAAGTGATATCCTATACAAACGAGACTCAACGTATAGCATATTTTATTAAATTCACATCATTTAAATACATATTATTTATTATGTTAAAAATGCCTGGTGTGTACTTTGGAAAACAATACTACGCTCAGTGCACGAAGGAACCCATTTCATTTACATATTGGATGTACGCTCTCATCAAATCACAAAAAAAGAAATTAAAACAATGAAAACCATTATGCTACACCGTTGATAATTAACAACGTACAATTTACATTCCGAAAAACTGATGTCAGTTGATCATCGTTTAACAATTTTAAAAAGCAATTGCACTTTTCAATTGCAGTGGAAAACAATGAATGTAAATAAACAGTCCAAATAAATAAGTATTGAAACTACATATTGAGCTAAAGATAAACGCTGACAGTATGACCAGTTACTATTTACAAAATACAAACTGTTGTTTAATAGTATCACATTACCTCGTTTAATTGAACAAACACAGTTACACACGTTTGAGTTATGTATTAAGAAAAAAAGAACTATTTACAAAGTGTTGATTAAGACAAATTGTCATTCTTGTAGGGTCCTGGTAACAAGCGTAGAAGGGGATCACGATCCGTGGAAACTTCACATATTTCGTTCTTACCTGATCATAAACGACAATATAGAAGATGGATGTGAACAACTCGCAGAACCACAAAGTGATCCCCATAAATTAACTTATTTTATTTATATTCAGGCAACAGGAAAATCCTTTTGTTTAAAATAAACGAAAAAGGTTGCTGACATTGTTTGCCTTTAGTTTCGCTCTCGGTCATTTTCTCTGTCATTTTCATTAACATGTTGCATAAGACTAAACTTTAAGTAGACATGTAACTGATCAATTGGAAATACTCCCTTTGTTGGTTGTATATTACGAACGCCAATATAGTGGTTTTTTTACGATCCGCATAAAAGATTAGAAAATTTAAGATCAAAATACAAGATCAACATCTTATTGAGGACGCTCACTACTGAATTAACCATAGTATTTTGAACAAATATAATGCTGTTGTCTTTGTTGTTGAAGTTAACAGTATAATACAACCTTTTATTAAAAATGTATTAACACATTTGCCCAATTTATTAAAACGGATATGGGCCGTGCTCTGTGAAAAGGGGGTTTAAAGCATGTGCGTAATTTTCCACTTTACTGACAGTTTTCGTTTCAAGATTGTCTCTTCTTGGCAAAACTCAAGTAATATATATATATATATATATATATATATATATATATATATATATATATATATATATATATATATATATAGTGTTATTTCTTTAACGCACGTTGAGATTGAATTCACAATGTTTGCAAGTTTAATTTTTAGTATCTGGACTGTTTAAAAGGTATATCAAAGAACAGTAAATGTATGGTTTTCAAGTTGTTATTATTACCATTATTAGTAGTATTGTGATGAGTATTATTATAATAAGAATAATTATTAATTTTATTATTATGATTGATATAGGATCTGTTTTATTTTCTTGTTTTATTTGAGTGGACTGCTGACCTTTTGTTAAAGACCATAGTGTGCCTCGTGAGGATAAGCCAGCTGGCTTGTGTGGTCAGTTGACCGTTTGTTGAAGGCCATAGTGTGCCCGGCCTTTGTGCTCCTGTTCTGGATTAGCCAATTGGCTTGTGTGGTCAGTTGACCATTATTGAAGGCCATTGGTTGAAACACATATGTTTAGTGTTTGTACAGTATGGACAAGGAGAACAAGAGGGTGATAAAGTAGTTTAGGCGTTCATTGGCGAAATTCATGGTATTCGGAAGGAGCAGATTTTCGATGAGAGGACGGATTCTCTTTTAGAGGCGGAATGGGGAGCTGAAACTTCGAAGAAAGCATGATGGTTCTGTGCGACATAGTACGTGGTATGATAATAAGCGGATGCAAATGTATGCGTACATAGCTTTCAACTATTCAGGTATTCCGATATTGAATTAAGAATTTAGCAATACAAATGGATATATTAAAGGGGCATTTTCACAGATTTCGGCATGTATTTTAAATTTTGTCATTAAATGCTTTATATTGATAAATGTAAACATTGGATCGAAAACAAAAAGCTCGAGTAAAAAATCAAGAATAAAAAATAAAAAAGTAACCCTCAACAGGGCTCGAACCGCTGACCCCTGGATTCCTGGAGTAAAAGTCTACCACTTAGACCACTCGGTCATCCATGCTCATACCATTGTATACTTTATATAAGCAATCCTCGTAGTTTCACAAAATATAGCGACAACAACAGAACTCTTCAACGTATTCAATCGTTTCAAAGCGCTTTATAATTTTCAGGTGTCTAAATCGTCAAAAGATGCATATAATGGCTATTTTAGAGCATTGTAAATATTTAGTATTACTGTTTCCTCACACATATCATAACTAAAATGAAAATTTGCGAATCTCAAACAACTTGTTTTGTATTTTGTCAAATTAACAAAACGTGAAAAGGCTCCTTTAAAGAAATTAAATATTATACTCATACATGGAACTGCTATAGAGACTTGTCCTGTAAACTTGTTGGAAAGATTGTTGTGTTTTGCAGATAATACATATCGCTCGCTGGATATTGAAAAAAGCAGTTTATTTTTAAATTTTGTATATAATAATTGTTTGAATACGAATCTAAACATGCGAGTTAATATATTTTGCATAATGATTGTATAAGTTAATTTCTCTCTTGTTGATGGTCTTAAAAAATGTTTTTGTTCCTGCAGGGTTATTATAAATAATGGTGCATGAATACGTGCTAATTACAATATTTTGGATACACTGTGGTAGAAACTTGGTAGATAGAAAAGAGCGTTGACAGTAAGAATGTTGTGTTTACAACTTAGATGAAAGGCAAATATCAGTTTTGTTAAATTTAGTTTTGTGATAGTAAAAAAAACGTCGGAAGATTTATTAGGTACTGTCATGATAATATTGAAGACGAAAGCCATGTACCTTGCTTTTTGTACGATGACATAAGACACTTTATTTGAGAATACTAAGCTTGTAGATAAAACATTTGCTAGAATGTCTAAAAATAAACAATTGATATTCTTTTTCACAAATACTGAATTGATACGTTATTGTGCCAAAACCTGTTTTAATATTATACAACGTCGTATTTTATTCCTGTGTTAATAATGGCATCGTACTTTCTTTAATCATATGTACTTTAATTTGTGTTTAGGTAATCATTGCTAATCATTTCACCCAAGATCTGAACTTGGATGATATTCGGTATTTTATAATGTTTTTTGTTATACGCGCATTTGGGCCCGACTTACAACTCTAAGTATTTTACAAATTCATCAGTCTTACAGCAGTTTTTAATTAACGATTAGCGATGGTCACCTAACTTTTAATACTTAGTGTAAATATGTTATAGTCTTGAAGTAATGTATTCTTGAATAAGTATGTCTCTTACAATTCTTCAATAGAATGGTCTTATATGTTTTATGTGAATATTTGTATATGTGTATGTAAAATTATGTATGTATGTATGTATACGAATGAGACAATTATAGAGCTTGAATATATATATATATATTGAATAACAAAAGCAAACCTGGTGTTTCTGCATCATAAGTCATTTGGTTTTCGTGGATAGTTTTTGTTCTTATTTGGTGGCCTGTTGGCTTGATATGTATAGACTTTTGGCTTTATGGTATTTGACAGTTTTTTTGAATGCCAGTTGACTTGTGTATTTTGCTTACCGTTTGGGTGAAGGACAGTTAACCAGATGTGGATAAACAATTTGCGTGTGTAGTTTTTTAACCAAACTGGTTAAAACGTAATTTACAATTACAATTATTTTTTTTTCAGATTGGACTGTCTGAAGGGTATTATATATATATTGGAAAACATTAAATGTATGTTATTGAAGGCCAGTTTTGCTCTGAATAAACAGGTTTGGTCGTGTTGTCAGTTGACAGTTTGTTGAAGGCAGGTTTTTCCAGATGCGGATAATCCAGTTCGCTGTCGTGGTCAGTTGACCAAAATTTCTCAAAACGCATGTTGACATTGCATTTTCAAATGTTTGCAAACTTTATTGTTCAGCAGCTAGACTGTTCGAAGAATAAATAACGTATTGGAGAACATTAAAGTAATAGGGCTGCTCGAAAGGTATTTATGGCTTTTTGTGTAATTATGTATTAGAAAATAACTTGTTTATATTTATAAAGATCATAGTATTGGTGATGACGGTATTAATGTTCTTGATGATGATAATGTCATTGATGATGCAAAATACAAATAATTATAATTTATTGTATAAATATTGTTTTTATTATATCTGTTTTATTTTCTTTTGTATTATTTGAGTGGTCAGTTGACCGTTTGTTGAAGGACATAATATCCCTAATTAGGATAAGCCGATTGGCTTGTGTGGTCAGTTGACCGTTTTTGTATGTCCATAGTGTGCCTGATGTGGATAAGCCAGTTGATGTGTGTGGTCAGTAGAACGTTTGTTTGTTGAAGGCAATATTGTGCCCAGCCATTCTATGCCTGTTGAGGATAAGCCAGTTGGCTTTGTAGTTGGTTGACCGTATTTGAAGGCTATAGTGTGCCGAATTTGGTTGAAACACATACTTTTATTGCATTGACAAATGTTTACAAATGTATCTTTTCAGTAAAATGACAGTTCGAGAGGTATGTATCATGGTAGAGAATATTTATGTATTCATTTTATGTTTCATTTTGTTGTTAATAACTTGTATTCTCACTTTGTTGTATTCAAAAGTCCTGTCAAATACAAACACCCACTCGTTTTTTGTCTTTGGGTTATTATTGGTATGGAAAACATTTGTTAAGAGTAACGAGGATAACAATGATGTTTGTATCGATGATTAGGATAATGATGAAATTTAATGTTAATGATGTTGATATGATTATGATGATATGGTTGATAACGATGATGAGAATTTAATAGTATTTTGAGAATAGAGAATAATAAATTTACTCACAACTATGAGTAAATGACATTTTCCCGGTTTGATAAAAACGGTATTGTAGTAGTTTTAGAACTATTAGTAGTATTATTTAGAAGAGTGTTTATGGTTATGAATTAGCGCGAAAATTTCACAGGTTTTGTGTGTAGGATTTAGCGCGAAAACGCACGGGGTTCTCGTTTTGGGGTTTGTATGATTTGCAAACATATTGAGTCGCAATTCCAGGTGTGATACAGTCGATATTTCGTTTACTTTCAGTTCGGTTTTTAGTCCATGTGAGATGGGATCTTAACACGAACGATTCCTTTACCGTGAAAGTCAATACGTGTATTTTCATTTAAGTCTGAAACAGCTAATTTTTACTTGATTATTTTGTTTTATCTTTTACTTCATTGTGTTTTTAATGTGAATTTTAAATCTTAGTTACGTGTAGCATATTTTAGACTCTCACTTCCTGGAGATATTTCTTCGTACATATTTTTTGAAATCTTAGTATGTTCAAATTTTAGTTTTATCTTTTTTTTTTGGTTATGAAACGAACGTTTAATTTAACAAGTTATTCTTATTTTCTATACTTTAATACGAATACTTCAGCTTATCGTTTTGGTTTGACTGGTTAGATGTGGATATTGGTTTAATACAGATGTTCCAAAATTTCGTCATGCGCATGTATATAATACTCGAAGTCTTATGATTTATCTACACTCGTTTTAAGTATACGTTTTTGGATTGCACGAAATTTCGTCATTTTTATAAAAATGACGTTTTCGTCAGCACTTAAATTCGCCAATTCCTGACTTTGAAAAAAAATGCTTCAGTCAATATCCGATTTGTTTGTCCGAAATATATCGCGGTTGCGATAAATCGTAGTAGGGAAAGAGGGAGGACACTTGGGAGCAGGTGGGGCCTGTTTGTCACATGTCAATATACTAGTCTTTTGTTATCAGGTGATCAGTAATTGGCTCCCATTAGTGTATCATTATTAAGATTAGCGGATTAGTGGGACCGAATAACCGTTAACGAGTGTTTGAAACAGTGAAGCCAATTGCCAATTGGTCTTTTTCATTTATTATCATCGCCAAATTAATAACAATCTTACCTTTATCGGCGCAAATTAGAGAAGATGCGAAGATTATTGGTTAAAATTAGTGTTATCAAACTATTTGGTCAATTTTCAATACAGTTACAATAGTTTTGCATCGTAAATATTTGATCACTTTAAATTAGATTGAATGCAATAGGATACAAAGCAATGTTTTATTGCATCATACTCAGTCATTTGAAACACGTGCTTTCCGGGGATTTCCTGAAAATCGCGCAAAAATATATGCGAATTTTTGTAAACAAATACCCTACGTTTGGATGGAACTAATCGTCATGATTGCTAATTTCTCTTTACCTGTTACGTTTTCAATTGCTACAAGTAACATTGATTTGAAACATGTATCGTAAAACTTGTCAAAGCTGTCAATAATTAAAATATCGATAGCCCATAAACGAAGCACAAGCTTTTTTTACATCTGTATTGTTGTTAAACGCAAACAACCAAACACAAATCAATATGGTCTTTATACATTTGTAATCAATGCGGAGAATGTATGTAAGTCAGGTGTTGATCACACATCATCATCTTTTAATTTCGTTTATTGTCTTTGATCCGGATCCTCTGCGTGGAGGCTGTATAATTTGCAACAACGCTGAAAAACACAATACACACAATGGGTAATAAAGTTGTTAACAATTAGCGCTAATCATTACTATTCTACCTAAACGAAGTCAACGCAGTCGATACAGCTGTACTGCACTCGCGTTTTAGAGCAATGTCACGTGTCAGTTAAGTACACTGTGTAATCTACACCCTTTTGTGTCAGAACCGGATTAATCTTGATTACGAAACAGACGGAGTATGTATGCGTGGATAACGTTGGATTTTAGGGCCTCATGCCTTTGGTAATTCAGTTTTTATAATTTGTTCAAATATGGGACATAATTGTTCGTTAGGATCTTTAATTCGGCAATCGGTCGACTGACGGAATATACGAAAATTAATGCCTGACGATAAATAATGGTTTCACAGTAATTTGAGTGATCTTGTTGATGTGCGAGGTGCATACGGGGTGCTTTTGATGTTTGTTTGTTATGTTAAATTATGTTCTACTAAAAATAGTTAACGTTTACAATATAATAAAAGCTGCTTATTTGTAGGTTTCTCTTAAATTAGAGGTTTCGGGGGGGGGGGGGAGGATGATGAAGGCACCCAGACACCGGTCTTGAGACATGGGTCCCCATACGTCCCCCTGCCTTTAAAAGAAAAAAGAAAGAAACGTTAAATGAGCAGAAGGATTGCGTATCCCGCTCGCGGTTTCACCTGAATCGTTCATTACAACCGATTATTGTATGGGTTGTACTTGAAGTACACTTCACATGTATACTTCTCTTGACTGGTGGTGATGGATAAATCTTGCAAATAATTGCAGCTTCTTTAAACAAAAATAATATTTCACATTTGTAAACTTACACAATTTTAAGCAATTTAACGTGATTGATGGGCGTTGGACGTCCTGTGTGCGCTTTGGGCATCGGTCGGGATCAGTATATTCAAACCTTAACTCTTGAATTTAGGTTTCGTCTTACGTCTGATGTGCATGAATACATTTTCACTATTTTCACGTAACACATAACACAGTTTAAGTTTAAATTGCACCGTTTACGGTCGTCTCGAGACTCATCAACTGAGCGGTGGCATTTACGTCGATCTCCGTTGCACATAGAAGACAAACGGGCGTCAGAAGAATTTTTTGTTGCATTTATATGTAGAAAGTCCTGTCAAATACAAACACCCACTCCTTTTTTATCTTTCGGTTAGTATTTGTATTGAAAACATTTGTAAAATTTGTTATCAGTCTCAATAGAGATTCAAAATTAAATTTAAACATAATTAAATAACATTTTTTAAACAACATTCCGTTTTAAACACACAATAAAAACGATTTTTTTCTTTAATTATTAACATTTTCATTCCTACGCAGAACTACTTTGGGGGAAGCATAATTCCACAAACCAGGGGAATGTGATGCGTCTTAGTATAGAGGTGACAATAACGTAGTGACGTCACCATCTACCTATATAATGGATGATAGGATGATGATGATATGATTAATATAGATAATACTTAGTTAGCGTTGAATAGAGAGAAGTCTATGTTCCGAGGCTTAGATCACCGGGAGCGCGAGCCTTGGCGAGCGCTTTCGGTGTTTGAGCCGAGCAACATAAACTTCTCTCTATTCAAAGCTTATCCTAGTATTATATTCATCCCATTGATTTGTTTCAACGTGACATTTAACATAAAAAGATCTAATAACCTTAACAATAAATTTGATTCATTCTTAAAAGCGCTTTAAATCTAACGAATGTAACCATGCGTAGTGATATAGAATGTATTTGTTCTGGTACGCAAAATAGTCTAAAAAAATTCACACAAAACTGTAAAACGAGAAAAAATACCACCATATTTCTCGATTAAATTTTACGCAGCATGCAAATTGTAACACATTACGACCGCGAAAAGAAGATTTTACTTTAATATAATTCATTTTATTTTCCAAAGAAAATGATCAAAATCCAATACGGCGGCGATTGCTGCTGACAAAATGATGTCGATCATCGATGTCAACATACATGTACATGAAGATTTACACACATAGCCGTTCTAAACATAAGTTATCAAAAAAACTATACTCGCCTTATTATGTCATGGACGCTGCAGATTTTGGTGGCGTCTAGATCTAGCCTTCAAATCATGTAGTTTGTGACCCAAACACAATATAATCCGTAATAATTCTATTAAGCTTTGAAACACTTGTTGCAAACGTGTTATTCTTACTGAATAGACTTTCTTTGATAAAATAACAAAGACAAAGTTTATTCATCAAAGAAAATACCCTTACGATTACTTACATCCAATAGCAAAACAATCCAAATAGACTACTGAACCAAAACACACACCCATCAGTATGTTCTATACACACAATTTCACATCCAAATAGGCACATTAATTCTGAAAATCAAAAACTCGAATAAGCTAGATCCACATGTAGATCTAAATCCTTCGTCTCACCGGTTCCATCCGAGGTAAGTAGTCCATAGAATATGCACTTTTTCATAATTATATCCAGGATAAATTAACACGAACAAAATGCGCGTCTTCAATGTTTTATTCCCAGACATCGCATAATAGTTTCGTGTACACCAAACGATGACATCACTTACGTTTGAAAAATGACGCAATAAGTATGTCATTTTATGACGCCATCAATCAACTGATTCATTATACGGATGGCGAAAAAATATGTTCCTTGACTAGATTTAAAGGTTGAATGTCGTATAATTTTAAAGCTTAAGTTTTCTCGACTCTAGAGATTTCTAATGAAAAATCATTCAGTGGTAGAATAAAAACATATTGACGGACAGACTCGATAGTCTAATTATTATATTAATGTATTAACCTTAACCTAAGGCTTTAACGTTAATAATGACTGAAAGGACCTAGATGCTGTCTAACAAAGGTTTTCAGAAATACATACACAGGCCGAAATGATAATTCGCGGAATATTAAAATGGTCAACCTATATACCTAGACATCGGAGATATGTCTATTTAACATTCTCAGTATTCACCAATCTATTCCAAAGCATAGAACTATAAACATATTGTGCAAATGGTTTCAGTCATTATTTTATTGGTTTATTTAAATACTGTTAACAAAGAACATTTAATTCCGTAAATACTCGTGGGTTTCGCTGATCTCACGTGTGTAGCCTATGTTGTCTGGAGTGTTGTCATGTTGTAATGTCCACTTTTATAGAGGCGGAACAGACGCTCTGAAAGAATGTTTGGAGAATATTCGACGTTCGTTAGAAATTGAATGGTGGTATGTGCGTGCTTAATATAAGCATACATTTGTGTAGCTTTGAATTTGCAATGCGTTACACACATTGGCTTATTATCCTAACTTATATTAGCATCTGCACATAACGCTCTATTTTTGTACACAAATAAAATTGATTTAAAACGTTTTCGTGTAGGGAATGATATTATAATATAATGGCGGAATTATCTAAAAAGATACTAACCTTTTATCTCTTTACACGCTCCGTAATTGCAGCCTGTATCCCCGCAACAAACATCGCACATGACACTTTCATGGTTACATTCCAACGAGGTTCTGTTCAGACAATGTTCCATGTCTCGAAAAAGTACCCTCGTCAACGTTTTGCAGATCTGAAGATAGACTATATAATATGACAATAATGAATCTCTATAAAGATCGTCAGCAGGGGCGTAGCTGCTATTAGGCACAGCTGGCCCGGGCCTACATTGTTTTTAACATAAACAATATAAAATGCTTCAACTTCGAAAGACGCATTAAAATATTGACCCTGAGGGAGTTGACGTGTTAGAAATCTGCATTTTATATTGACATAATCATCAGACAATGGAATCTGGTTGTGTTCAAATGACATATCTTCCAATTAATCAACTCTACTTCTTTATTGTGCATAGATTCTAGCTCGCTTCTTTTCACGTGACTTGCTGTTATACGTTTACATAGATCTACATGTAGATCTACTTTTCTCCCTTTCAACACTACAGTAAATTGTAATCGATTATCGGTGAATTTTCAAGAAACATTCCGAATGATGTTTTTGAACGCGGAAAATTGAAACGGAGCACTTGCCCCTGTATCCCGATCAATTGACTTAATCCGGGTCGGTTCGGTCCCTTGATGCCGATTAAAAACAAAATTTAGTTCTCTGACATTGAGATAAAACAGTAAAATATCAAAGAAAAAAGGCCAAAGTCTGATATTGTCTTATCTTATTATTTGTCTAGATATGCTTTAAATCGCACCACAGGCGTTATTGTATTTCAAAATTTTCCTAGGAAGGACCCCCGGACCCCCCGTTTTTATGAATCTGTCTGTCTGTTTGTTGGTCGGTCGGTCTGTCGGTCTGCCTGCCTGCCTGCCTGCCTGCCTGTCTGTCTGTATGTCTTTCTGTCTGTCTGTCTGTCTTTTAGTCTGTCTGTCTTTTAGTCTGTTTGTCTTTCTGTCTTTCTGTCTGTCTGTCTGTCTGTCTGTCTGTCTGTCTGTCTGTCTGTCTGTCTGTCTGTCTGTCTGTCTGTCTGTCTGTCTGTCTGTCTGTCTGTCTGTCTGTCTGTCTGTCTGTCTGTCTGTCTGTCTGTCTGTCTGTCTGTCTGTCTGTCTGTCTGTCTGTCTGTCTGTCTGTCTGTCTGTCTGTCTGTCTGTCTGTCTGTCTGTCTGTCTGTCTGTCTGTCTGTCTGTCTGTCTGTCTGTCTGTCTGTCTGTCTGGCTGGCTGGCTGTCTGGCTGTCTGTCTGTCTGTCTGGCTGGCTTTTTGTCTGTCTGTCTGTCTGTCTGTCTGTCTGTCTGTCTGTCTGTCTGTCTGTCTGTCTGTCTGTCTGTCTGTCTGTCTGTCTGTCTGTCTGTCTGTCTGTCTGTCTGACTGTCTGTCTATCTGTGAAGACATTTTGTGTAACAATTTCCTGGCAATGCCTGCATAGAAAATAAAGATTCGCACCATCATTATATAATGTAATCCCTTTGAATAGGTATACTCACTTATATATATATATATATATATATATATATATATATATATATATATATATATAGTATGTACTTGTCGAGTGATTCTTTTTGCGGACGAAGAAACGGAATGACAGTTTAAAAGCAAAAATGGTTGATATATAAAAAGGTCGACAGCCAAATACGTATGCATACTATGTATACGTCATCATCTTCATTACCAGCACCATCATAATCATCGTGACAATTTGCATCGCTGTCGTCACCACCGCCATCATAACCATTATTGTGGTAACAACAACAAGAACGTGATTTCCTAACGTTCAAACTGACAGTTTAACAAACCTAATATCACCCCACTAGTTATTATTGCGACCCTAATGCAATCAATATAATGAAGACATTCAGAATATATAGAGAATACTAGGTTAGCGTTGAATACAGAGAAGTTTATGTTGCGAGGCTTAGAACGCCGGGAGCGCGAGCTTGGCGAGCGCTTTCGGTGTTCGAGCAGAGCAACATAAAATTCTCTTTATTAAACGCTAATCCTAGTATTCTATTTATCCCATTTGATTTTTTTTTCAACGTGACATTTAACATGAATAGATCTAATAACCTTAACCATAATTTTAATTCATTGTTAAAAGCGCTTAAAATCTAACGAATGTAACCATGCGTAGTGATATAGAATGTATCTGTTCTGGTACGCAAAACAGTCTTTACAAAATTCACACACAACTGTAAAACGAGAAAAACTATCAGCATATTTCTCGATTCAATTTTACGCAGCATGCGAATTGTAACACATTACGACCGCGAAAAGAAGATTTTACTTTAATAGAATTAATTTTACTTTCAAAAGAAAATTATCAAAATCCAATATGGCGGCGATTGCTGCTGATAAGATGATGTCGATCATCGATGTCAACATACATGTACATGTAGATTTACACACATAGTCGTTTTAAACAAAAATTATCAAAAAAAACTATACTCGCCTTATTTTGTCATGGACGCTGCAGATTTTGATGGCGTCTAGATATAGCTTTTACATCCTGTAGTTTGTGACCCAACACAAGTTAATCCGTCATATGTCTATTAAGCTTTGAAACACTTGTTGCAAACGGGTTTTTCTTACTGAATAGACTTTTTGTTTGATAAAATAACAAAGACAAAGTTTATTCATCAAAGAAAATACCCTTACGTTTACTTACATCCAAAAGCAAAACAATTCGAATAGACTACTGAACCAAAATACACAACAATCAATATATTCTACACACACAATGTCACATCCAAATAGACACGCACATTCTGAACATCAATTACACGGATAAGCTAGATCTACATCATGAAGATCTAAATCCTTTGTCTCACCGGTTCCATCCGAGGTAAGTAGTCCATAGAATATGCACTTTTTCATATTTACATCCAGGATAAATGTACACGAAAAAAATGCGCTTCTTCAATGTTATATTCCCAGACATCGCACACTAGTTTCGTGTACACCAAAATATGACATCACATTTTTGGAAAATGACGCAATAAGTATGTCATTGTATGACGCCATCAATCAGCTTATTCATTATACGGATGGCGAAAAGTTATGTCCCTTGACTAGATCTAAAGGTTGAAGGTCGTATAATTTTAAAGCTAAAGTTTTCTCGACTCAAGTGACTTCTTATGAAAAATCATTCAGTGGTCAAGTAAAAAAAATAGTCCGTGGGAGCGACAGCTATATTCAACAAGGTGGGATACAGGCTAATTTATCCCATGAGGTTTTATACCGTCAATGTCGGTATAAAAATGGGATAAATCCGTTTCTTTTGGCGTTTACTGCCTCAAAATACAAGCAACAAAGTCGATACTATAATTAAGTGAAATGCTTTGACTATTGGTGATTTTGCTCTTCATGGGCAGTTCTGTATGACTATATACCTACTAAAAAAACAGCACCGTGAAATGAGTTCTTCACGCAGAAAAGCGATGCGTGTTAAACATATTTGGCAGCTCAATCCTTTGTTTAAACTTCACACTTTTAGCATATTTCTCATTTACCTTTCTTATTTGTCACTTGTTCCTATAAATAATAAAATATGCGGAAAAGAAACACAACCGTCAATTTATAAAACTAAAGAATTACAAGCGTATTGATATATCAATATGCAGAGAAATGATAATGGTAGGTGATTTTAAGAAGTCTATATTACTGCTATTAATATGTTGAAACTTACTATTAAACTAATAATATATATGGTATTGTATAGTAAAAGTTACTAGAACAATGAAAAATTTTAAGCCACTTGTATTAACATATCAATACGTTTGTCTTTTTATTCAAAGTCACCCGCCACAATTGTTATGTAAATTCAACTTTTAGAAAAACATACTGGTTGCATACGTATCTGGAATATGAATATACGTGCACATGGTCTTACAAGTAATAGTTGGATAAATAGTTTAACATAATTCGGAATCATGTGTTTCTGTTCGTGACAAAATCTTCAAAAATAAAAACGTAACAAGACAGGGAAGGAGCAGTGTTTGGAAAACTAATATGTGCGTAGTTTACAAATTTATACAATGATGCAAAGTTTGTAGGCAATATCATTTTCAATCCGCTACATTAATAATTGTTGTATGCATGCGAAAGTGAAGTATACTTGGAAAATACTAAATATTAAACATCGATAAATATAATTGTGATTTTGAAAATTTAGTCGGATAACAGTTACAGCAATCGGGGATTCAATTTATGAGATCAACATGTTTATATAATGAATGAGGATGTGTTTTTGGCAGGATATCTTTAACATACAACATGATTGCATAGGATTTAGGATACTATTTGAGTCGACATATGTGATATTTATGAACTTTTTCTGTAACAACGTTCTTAAACGTGGTTCAATCCATATTTTGTGTAACGTACTCACATCAAAATAATATTACAAAAGTAAAGCGCAACACGACATGATTCGGTTAACATAATATTGAGTGGTGTTTTCCAATGTATAAAAAATGTATATGCTCAAAGTGAACATATTTACTTAATGTATTAATATTTGTTCTAATTGTATGCTATAATCGAATGTTTTATTTATACATCAAAATAAATAATTATTCTTTTGCCTAAATAAACGACACGCTCTATGCCTCTATGGACATTTTATTATTTTAATTAATGCGTTTTAGAATTAGATAATTACTTTTTGGTATTCTCTGTGCATCACATGTGCTTTTCAAATAATTTGATGGCTGATTAAAATAACATTGCCAAAAAAAAGAACAGCAATCATAGAAACGCGATTTTATCGAGCTCATATTTTCATTTATAATTGGAATATTATCATTTATAATTGGATCAATATCTTCTTGCACCAACTTTCCAACCAAAAGCAGTCTAACTAAAAACTGTTTTTCTTTCTACAATTTGCGATTGGTAATTCTAAGGAGGATGAAGTAAATATAACCATATCTGGAAATAAACTATATAGATGTTGAGTTAAGTACAAATGTCCGAACAATCAAATTGTAGGTTATATACGTGTTAATATACGCACTCTGGTTGTAGTACTTACAGCCTTGTTCATGCATCCGTAACGATATGTCATGTGTGATCCTGGGTGGTATTCATCGTGCGCAGAGCAGACCTTAAACAACAAATTAGAAATATAATGCCTGTTCATATACAAACCTTCGTAGCGTTCAACTTATATCCATGTAACATACTTGTGTGCATATAAACCAGCGCCATACGTTCCAAGTATACACAACAATGCAGTTTGAAACCTTACCACCATCCCGTTTACCTTCTTATGCAAACACTCTGATTGTAATACCCCCACAGACACAAACATATTTGTTTATACGTATGAGCGTAGGCGAGCCATCACTCTCTAAATAAGTATCACTCCGCACAGATACCTTTCAAATAACTCGCCAAACCACAAACATGTCTGTTTTTAATATTCTACTAATGTTAAACAAACGCTTAATCAATGTGAGCAAACACAAACAATTGAGAGAAATGCATTAAAATGTATGTAACTCTTTACAAATATTTAAAATGGTGTGTTTTTATTGACGAAATTAGCATACAAATCATGTCATTCAACCTCCTAGTTCAAACCATTCAAATGCGACTCACAACCAATGCATTTATCCATAATCCTTATACCGTCCTACTACCTTTGTTGATAAATTGCATCAATGCCTATCATAATTAAATATTGTTTAGACAAAAACAACAGAAACAACACAATACCAAACAAACAACCAAACAAAGCAAGTACTTGGTCAGTGTCACAGTTTGTGAATGTGATGCAGTCTTCCGGACGAGACACCGATGCTTGGTCCGATTTCGAGTCGTCACAGAAGTAGCACTGGGATGCGGTAATATTACCTTAACATGTAAAATCAAATGTTGATAAATTATTCTGCCAAACATTATTTTTTGAAAAATACTTGTATATAGTCAAACACAATTTGTCAAATATTCAACAGAGAGTGAGAAGAAATATTACAAGTTAAAAATAAACACGAATACGACTTTGTTCCTAATGATTAACAACATTTATCAGAAGTAATGTAAAGTTGTATTTCTTTTTTATTCGTATAACCTTACTTCTTTTTCTTGAGTATGTTGACATAGACGAACAATTGTTTGTGCAATATCTACTTGAGAAGTTGTTGAAAGTACAATTCTCCTATCGAGGAAACGTATGATAAACGTACAACTTCATGAGAGACTGCCATTTTCATCGTTGACGGTAAGTTTTCAGTAATAAAATACAAAAAAACAAAACGTTTGAAATTCAATCAAGACATTCTTTTCCTTATCAACCACTTTTACAATAGAACATTGGAATCATCGCCTTGAAACTGTCAATACAACATTGGGTCTTTAAACGTGTTTAAGGGCTAGAAAATATTAACATCTTTCAAAGAATTTACCACTCACAATATAAATGCCAAAATATGACATGTGAATATAATACTTAACAAACAATTTTTTTTATTCCAAGGCCACTTAAGTATCGGAGTGTATTGAAGCGGTTAAGCGGTAGGCTTTTATAGTTTTAGTATTCAAATAACTATGACCCAACTGTGAATATTATAACAATATAAAGTGAACTGCCATTGCTGTTTAACGCGTGTTTTCCAAAACAAAACACGCGTCAGGATACATTATATCGATATATAGAAGTCTATCAAGACAGTTTATGCTTATGTTTTAAGCTTTAAAATAACTGACGAGACGAAGTTGATGCGTGTTCTGTTTGTGGCGAAAAATGTTTAATTTCTGTGGTTCAGATTAACATCTGACAAGTGAGTAGCAATATTTTAATAAAACCTTAATGTTTACCCTTTTATCGATGTTTGATTTGTTGTGCTTTAAAGTAACAACATATGGGCCATGTTTGAGATTAGGGCGCTGAACCGGGTAAAAACGTCCAATACTGTGTTTGGTATTGACAGTTCAGCGGCAGTGACCCGTGTTGTATTCATCTGTTTGTGTAAGTCGTGTATTTTTTTCTAACATGTAAAAACTCGTATTGATGAAAACCATTGCAAATGTCGTTGATGTTTTATGTAAAAATAGTACCTTGTCTAATGCCACACAGGCGACTGTTACAATCATTTGCATATCCGCAGCATCTGAGATATAAAACAAATTGCTTTTTTTCGAATCAGTTTGCATCCATCACCAAGTGCATTGTTTATTACGTTATGCAAGCAAGCATCGTTTGACATATTAACGTTTTAACGTTAAAAGGCCCACCACATTTTGCAAGTTAAATAAAAAATAATGTATGCAAACAAAATAACAAATTATCAAAGTAACATAAGTACTCAAAATCAACGAATATTTCGCAAAATATTTCGTAAAATGAAGTAAACCCAGAACAAGTCAGAGTTCCGTATAGCAGTAGCATAATTTCAACGCTAGATGAGGTATGGTAACATATATATATATAATGCAAATCTTATAATGAAGTTACACATGTCATTATATATCATATATACAAGTTTGTACCAAATCCTTACAGTAATTTTAGAGAAACAATGAAAAGTGTTAGTGGTTCATTAGAAGTGCGATTGAATTGAGCCTTAAGGCGAATACAATTGCTCTATTCATTTTGGGAATGGCTTGGTGGGGTAGGGCGTACTCACTGGGAGCAAACGATGCCCTCATCCCGCTTTCCTGTCGCAACTGCTGTACCGCCATTGCAGTGCTATAAGTACCAGAACAGCAAAGAATATAATACTATATATTTCCATTGTTTAACATAGCATTTTATAACCAAAAACATCTACAATATAAATTACATTAAATTCTGCATATTTCAAGGCAAGAAGCATTTTTATTCAATACACCGAATAACATAAACTATTTTGTTTGTACATTGACCTTTTAATAATGAATACACGTTTCTTTAATGAATAGTACGTTTATCTTAATAATAGTCCAGCATAAGTAATTTCTTGCTGTTATATAATATTTCAATTCTTGCTTCAGCAGATGACAATACAGATTGTGTATATAAAGACAAAACAAATGGACGGGTTTCCCGCATTTGTAAAAATACTTGATACATTTATTCTTACCAAGCATCCAAATATAGATTTTGCAAACACATGTAGGCGATGTTTCATGATTTCAGACATTCACCTTACTGTTTGGTAAATAACATTGTTGTTTTATAAATAGACAATAATATTCAAAGCAACAAATAATTGAATGACATTATTTCAAGCTCCATCCTTACTGTACTTGATCTGCAGCCTCCTCTGTACTGAATTGTAAACGCGTCTGTAATCACCTGCTCCATATAACATTCCTGTAAACGAGACAACACTCATGTGTCAGATAAACGTTTTAATTTGACGTCGTTATATTTGGCTAAAAGGCAACAGTTTTGATTAGTTTCAAATATACGCAATGATCATTAACGTATTTAACACATTTGTTTACGTAAACATAGCATTGTAATGCAGATTTCGTTCCGTAGTTTAAGAACAACTTTCAATAAACAAAAGCAAAAACATATTTTACACCAAGTTATATGTGCATTTTTATGACTTTTCCAGTAGTTCTGTATAAAAAATCTTGAGCGTTACTGTAAAGAATTTTGTGAAATCATTGAGCTTTTTAAATCTCAGACAGCTTTTATTATAAAGTAAGACGAGAAATAGGCAGTAGAAGATTGTTATTTATTTACATCTGTAAAAAATATAAACGGAGTTGTTTTTAACATTATCATGTTTTATTTGATGTGCCACTGTTACTGTTGGTGTATTTTTGCATGGCAAATGTATGAAATCTGATCATTTAGTTTCATGTTTGATGAAATAAAACAACCTGCATTGTATTTGTCCAAGAGATCCATTCTAAAACGTGAACTAAGTCGAAGTTCCTATGACGCCTTTGCAACATGATCTGGATTTAGCATACAGTCTTTCTAAATTTAACCGGTCGGATAAATTTAGATCGCACCATAATTACTGCAACTTTGAAGGAAGGCTAGACATATGAAATTATTTAACTATTTTAAAGAACAGTCACAAATTGATTGTTTACAGTCTTACTGTTCTTTACAGTTATTTAAACCCCATTCGATAGCGATTCTAGACGTCGTCTTGCAAGACATATGCGCGACTTCGTCTATTAAGAAAAAGGCCTCGTTCAGCGGCAAAATAAATCACGAACGTTGTATGATTGCCTTGTACAACCCCAACTGGTTTTAATATATAGTATATATATAGTAACAACTGTATAAAATATTACTGTTTCCAGTTTTTCATTTAACAAATTATTTGCGTTGGGAATTTTCCCGTACGTGAATTACCACTATGTTAATTGTCACAACAATTGACCATTACACACTCCATAAGTTACAGTCAGGATATTAGTAGGCCAAAAATACTATAATAAAGTTAGGACTTTAAAAGTTGTTTGTTTTCAAATTCAAACCGACCCAATTATTGCTTGTTTCGAATCGTGAATTTTGTTGTGGACTTTTGATATTTCAATCGTCTATTTGCTGAATTCGCTTAAATAACTATTATTTATTTTTAGTTTTGGATCATGTTTTGCGACATTCGATCATATTTAATGAATCAATTATAAATCAACCAGACTTACCTAAAGAAAGAAAGTTTAAATTGAGATTTGGAAGATTTCTGCAAATAATTGCAAATTGCAATAAATAAGAAATCGTTAAAAAGTTGTCAACGACAAACAGTTTAGCAAACCAACTCTATATTTTTGACGGTGTAAGCTAAAAAAAAACTTTTCTGTCCGTATTTACGCATGTTATGAATGTTCATTCAAAAAGATCAAAGTCTTTCAGTGGTTTATTAATGAATAGAGATTACAGTGCACTGTAGTATGTCATTCATGACTTAATGTATATTACTACCAAAGCCTGACTTGACATAATTATGTTGATGCTGGATGTATCCACATTTGTTTTGTTTTTCAATAAAACTTGTGTGATAGTCTCAGGAAAAAATAGAATTTATAGAAATTGCGGTTTTAACGATAGTTTAATTGATCTATAGATTACGATCAAGGCCTGCTCTGTGTGACGTCATCCTCTGTGTATAGGAAAGAATGGCAAACAGTTTGATAAGTTAACTACTTTTCACACATAAATACACCATGATATTAGTTCGATATTTATGATTATTTGCATATGTTTGGATTGTATTTTTTTTGTTAAAATTCGTTTTCAAACCCGAGCACAAACTCTAATAATACGATTGTTTTATCGTTTTATAAATAATAACACATGACTTATTTGTTTACCTCGGTCCTGTTGTCGCAAATCTCCTGCTTTGTGCAATCTCTTAGCTCCAGAGCGTTGTTGCAGAGTCGACACTTCAGTTGATACTCAGGTGGGATTTCCAGGGCAAACACTGTATTGAATACATTAGCAGGATATTTCGAAATCAACATTACGGATTTGTGAAAATTGTTCTTCAATTGAATGTTAAATGAAACCTTTAACGTTTTGTTTTCATCAAATTTTAAAATATAACGGTGCGCAATAGTTTTAGTAGATCTATAATTCAATGACACAGATACAAATTGTTTAAATAAATCATTCGCAAAAAGTCATTTAAACTGAATGTATATTCCAATGTCCTTGGCATTTCTGAGTAGTCAAAACATATACATTTAAAGAAAAAAAGACACGCACTTACACGAAATCAGAGATTTGTTTTGTAACACTTTGATTAAAATCTTAGCTTACCACCAATCAAGAAGAAAGTGATCCAAATAGCAAGTTCCTTGTGTGTATCTTAAATAAAACAATTAAACTAATACACAATATCTTTCTTTTCATTTCAAAATATGATTGAATAAGCGGGTAATTTCCTGAACATATGCATGGAATAATTACAAAATAAACATTGTTGCTGTAAATATTTCTTAACATAACACAAAATACAATAGTAGCGTCAAATAAATCAAAAACCAAATCATCCTATTACATTTCTTGTTATCAAATATCGCCAGGTAAATGAATGATTAACGCATGTGTTGTCATGAAGCACGGTAATGAAATTGTTTCATATAAAACATTGAAAAACAGTTAGATATTCAACGAACAATGACGCATATTTCATACAATTAAATGTTTGAGACCCTGTACCCTAAAACCACATACCAATCCCAACTAGTCAATAAGGTTTGTACTCCAGAATATTGCAGTCTAAGATATGCATAAGATAAATATTTACTCACTCATTTTCACATACGCTGTCTAGCTGAAAACGTAAATGAAACCTTCTATTAGAATTTATTACATTATGTTACAATACATATATTATTCCAGTCAGAGTTCAAAATAAAAACAGAACAAATAATTCATTTTATATATTTGACTCAATATTTCTCTGTTGACTTACCAAAAGCTGTGTGACTGTTATTTTATGATTAATTGTTTTAAGATAACAAGTCAAACATACGAATTATGCACTATTCTTTAAGAATTAAAAAAGCAGTGTCTTTTGTTAAAAAACTATTCGATGTATTAGAAACATATTATGGGGTCATCCCCTTGTCGGCATTTTTGTAAGATATCGGATCCGTCAGTACACTCAATTAACATTTGTATAAACATATTTTAAAATCCAATATTAACATTGACCAGAATATTTGCATACTACGAAGACGGGTTAGATATAATTTTAATGATCGTAATCGAATATTAACGTAGAAATTGCTAAATCCAGTTTTTCGTATCATAACAAACGATGTATTTTGGCTAAGTTTCACTCAAAGTCTTGTGATTTAATTTCGAAATATAACATTTCTTTAAAATGGCATTAGCTAATGGAATTCCCAAGCCATCATTTATGGAGATGTTTTGAAGCGTTTTCGCAAATTGTAATATCTTAAAACAAATGTGTTATTAAAATTTTCAATTTTACTTACTCATTTTTATCAAAAGAAATGATGCTGACGTACTTAAAAACACATGCTTGTCGGTTTTCGATTCACTATATCTTTCTTCTGTTAAAATTTGGAATTAATAATGAAATGACCATTTTATATGTTTGATTTTAAGATATTCAATAAACACAGCTGATTTTATTGGTAATTCGATGTAACAGTACTTCCCCTTTACTATTTTGTTTTCAATGTACAGTACTGTCGCTTTAATTATATTGGATTTTTTTGCTGGTTGCGTCATCGTGTCATCGATTGTAAATAAAGTCATCCGATCCACGTTTACTGTTTTGGCTACATGCATAGGTCAACATATGTCTATCCTTAAATTTTATTAATATTTGTTCTCTGACGGGCGTTTCTTGTTTGATTTATTTTTAGAAGTCACATAAACAACCAAGCTATGTAATATGGAACTTTAACACCCAATGTTGATGCTTCATTCTGTATTTGCACGATCATTATCTGAAAGGTCAACTATTTGATGCTTTATTCTTAAATATTTTTGTAAAAGGAAGGGATGTTGTTGACACATGTTCGTTATTTCATGTAATCGTTCCTCATAAAGTTGTAACTCTATTGCTCTGGTCTCCTTACTACCGTTGAGTAATTAAATGGTAATTAAACTGAATGCGTTTTAATTACCTTTTACTATTGCTAAATTTGAGTTGCATTGCTATGAGGTAAAATTTTATTTACATTGATTTGAATATTGATGGGCTAAGTGTGAGGTTAAGCGCTCTAAAACCGGTTTAAACCCCCAGTGCTTTGGATTGACCGTTTCAAGGCGGTGGTCCCAGCTTTATTCTTTTATGTGTGTATGTTGTTTCGTATTGTATTGGCAATTGGTCACTTTCCTTAAATAAAGGACCAACTAATTGTATAAAATGAGAATGCAATACTGCTCCAGCAGCTGGAGTTTCACTTTTTTATATTAAATCTCGCGATGAGCGTTCTATGTCAATGACCAAATTTTGCCTTTGGATTGTGTGTATTATCGTAACGCCTCTTGCTGTTGATTTTTCAACGAACCATGAACTTTGACAAAAGCATTTAATGTTCACATGTGTAATGTTATTCTGAAATCAAAACAAACTTAGTTGTATTAATTGTTTTGATACCAAAACGTGAATTCCTAACACATTATAATGCCTAACGAGCGAGTATATTATTGGACTGAAGCACGTTCAACTCGATATCCTCGAGAAATATGAGGCACTTGATTAAAAATGTTGCCGTATATTACCGAATAACCGAACAACCACATGATAATTTCTCCAAACACGCAAGGCTCCCTTAACAACGCCATGATTTACTGTTTATTAATATTACAATTATAAAACAGTTTGCGTTCCACGCGACAAGATTTGACAAACATATGGAATTAAAACGCCAATATACACTCACTCAAATATACGAATGTCAGCGCAAAACCAATGAGTTATCGTATATGTTCTATCAATTTACCTCCAATAAAAATGGCCATGGCAACCGGCATTAAATTGACATCATGTTAATAACCACATGATATATAATCAAGGTTCCTGTACCACGTGACATTTTATGCTATGTGTGGGACATACTACTGTAAACAAACCATCTCATCCAAACTCATTCTTTTATCATTTAATTCTTAAACGAATTCAATCAAACAAAGACGACTGTCCGATCATAATCAAAATACACCAATGCGTGAAGTATCTTGCGCGGAAATTACGTATTGTGTGCAAAAAACTGCAACCGCGCATTTACATTTGACAAGCTATGTGTGGTATATGTTTCTGTTGTCGCCAATATATGTAATAATATTTCATTCAATATTGTGAAACTGTGGAGCGGAACATATAAGTTGTACAATAGAAACACATCAAGAAGCTTGTATTTTTTGAAACCTTAAATCTTTATTATGTTTGTTCAGAATAGTAAAATGCTATGTGTGGGACACGAAATTATAATGCTATGTGTGGTATATAAATTCAAATCGTTAAAATTATACTAGTGTAATCCTCTGAGTGTTATGGGTAAGCAAAACGATTTGCAATATGTTCCAATTATGTCACGTTGAAACTATATTTTAAAATGCTGTTAATTGATATGTCTTGTTTTATTTCATAACACAAATGGTATTTATTCTAACATACCAAAAAACTCAAAATGCTTCTGCATACAGTCCTGTCAGAAATGACCCTTGCTAACTACCAAACTTAATATATTTTGTCTGCACATCAATGGAATTATAAATATGCAAGCATATTCATTCGAATGTAAACGGCCCCTCTGGGAAGTAATCAAAGCACTGAATGCATCCTGTTTTTTCGCTATTATATATACATGTTTTATATTGTGTAAAAACTCATCGCTGTGAAATGATGAAACATCTTTGACATGTACTCACAGGGTTTTGGTTGTACCCCCAGATGTTTTTTAATCGTCATGAACGAGTATTTTATTATATCTTACAATTTATATGCATTTACACGTATGATTAAGTATTAAAAAGCTCTATTCTTCGCTTCACCGATATATGAATGTAAGTTTGTGGCATCGAATTTGCATAAAGTCGAATGTTTTATAAATAAATAAGATGTCAAAATTTTACTTTGTGCATCGATGAAGCGAAGAAAAAACGTTTCAATTTTTATAATAACAACTATTTCATGTATTTCGATTGTGGATATGTTTTCAATGATTTGTTTATAAAGACAAAGTATTGGGGATCTATTCGCGCATAACCACTCCCATTTCCAATACTCAGTATCGGCCGTTTACATGTAGCACGTGCCATGACAAACAAAATAGTTACAAGCTAGAAATCCTCGTGCACCGCGTACGTCGAGGAAACTTACATATATGTACTTCATCGAAAAATAAAAGCTAGACACATGATATCCTCTAGCCAATCTGTATATTTAAAGGTAAAATAATGAAACCGATGGTAATTGTTATTATTTATAAATGTGTTTGTGGCGTAAGAGTGGTTTGATAATTGAAGCATAACCGGCAAGATGGTGATTAAGTTCACTGTGACGGTCGATCAAATCGAAATATCATTTAAAGTTGTATTATAGCTCGAAAATATAAACCTGGCACTCGTGAATTCTATTAATAATTACATAAATTAGACGCTACGGTGGTGTCCTAAATTTTATCTCATTAAGTCCGTATGGTTTAAACGAGTTGCACGTGGTCATTTGTTTTTGTTTTTCTAGCGGGTTATACTGGCTGTAGTAATACATTAACATACATATCTTATATTGATCCGTAGAATTTCAAATAATTGTAAAATGTAATCGACGTAATATTTGTCATAGGTTTATGTTGTTATCAGAAAAAAGTTTAGTATTGACATTTTTTGCCAAATGTAAATGTATGTCATGCGAAATTCAAATTTGTTATTACTAATAGTTAGTAATGCGGCGTCGGATCTGACACAGTGGAAGTTACCCTACTTTTAAGTAAATTTTGTAGTTTGGAGCAAGAAAGGTACGGTCGATCTGCATTAGTTGTGAGCTTATAACTCAAGAAAGAGGTGTTAGGACCTAGTTATTAAAGCCAAGAATTGAAAATTAAGTCGCCATTTTAAAGTGCCTGCTTTTAAAAGTTACACACCTGCTCATACTATTGTGTCTGCATATTTGTGGTTGTCATGGACTAAATTAATTGCTTTGGAATAAGTATTTTGATTCCATTTGATTTCTAAAAGGACAGTTACATTGTTGCTTTTTTTGTCAGTATGTTTTTTCTAACCTTGACATGTTTCATCTTTTCTCTAAAATTCATTTGATTAGTGTTTATTGTTTTGGCAATAAATTACCTAAATTTATATACAATCGGTTTGATGCAAGTCTGTTATGAAATCAGGTTAATTTTTTTACCGAGTATATGTTGTTATCATTGTTTTAATTATTTTAATGATTTGCATTCAAAATCGAATACAATAATCATGATTTTAACAATTCTGTTATACAGGAGAATTATTTTCAAGCTCAAAACTCTGAAAAACCTGGATTAAAACAAAATTAAATAACAAGAAGCAATATGATTTTTTTTAATTATATTGAATAATTTACAACAATTTTAAATCATGTTCTTTTTACGGTCAATGTCTTGATTTTGGATTGTCAGAACTTCAATCTCAAAAGAGCCACCACAACTCCACAATGCAAATGTTTTCACTTTGTTCCTGATATATTAATTCCAATGTATGCAGAGCTGCTATAACAAAGAAAAGCTTTGAAATTGTAATTGAAAAGAACTATAAATAAAACATTTTTGAAGGCTTTGCGTTGCATACTCAATTTTTATTTTTTATTATTTTCGGAAAGTACTATACAGGCATATCGATATGTTGAGAGTTGTATCCCAAACATAGCATTTTCATTTTGTGGCCCACACATAGCAATTACGCATAAGTAACAATGAAATAAAAATAAAGCGTACTCTAGCAAATAAAGTTATTGTGGTGTTTTTCTGCTAAGAATTACAATTTCCGCCGTATGTTTCGATGAACAAACAGCACTATCATGAACTATATTCCTAATTAAATTAAAATATACCACACATAGCATGTCAATTTATGTTGAATTCAAGTGCGCGGTTGCAGGTTTTGCAAAAATTGCTTAACTTATCAACCAGAAACTTTTTTATGTACATCAATATCGAGTATGACCGGGCACTAGTCTTTGTTTGGTGCAAATGTATTATGTTTTAATAGAGAAACATGGAAAATGTTACCTGAAGATCCGATGGGTTACTTTTGTATAGGTTTGGTTTGTTGATTCTTCGTATCTGAAACCGCCAGATTATAATGCGTAATATTATATAATTTTATTCAATAATGCCCACCGTGTCAAAATCGGATTCACTCTGTGGGTTAATTGTTTTCATTATAGTCATTTAACAACACATTAAAGAATATGTGTTTATGAAACACTTTATCCACCACATATATTTGACCTTTGACCTTGAAGGATGACCTTGACTTTTCAACGCTCAAAATGTCCAGCTTCATGGGATGCACATGCATGTCAAATGTGAAGTTGCTATCTTCAATATTGCAAAAGTTATGACAAATGTTAAAGTTTGACGCAAACAAACCAACAAACCAACAAACAGACAGAGCAAAAACAATATGCCCCTCAGTATAGACTGGGTGACATAAAAATCTTCTTTTCTGTAACCGCAAGCCAAATAGGTTGGGTATGTGGTATGTAATATCATGTAGTGGTCCTCAAGTAATTCGTTTTGTCCATGACCCTGGATTAAAGATTTATGAGAACTTGAGGTCGCATTATTTATTAAACATAATATAAAACTAATATAGCATAATAACATTAATATATTTTTTATCTGATACCGAAAGACGAAAATGTTTTATATTTGGTATTTGGCATCAGATAGCATTACTCCACACTTATTCTTCCCCTTGGTTCAACACTTGCCATGCAAAAGTGTTCACATGATTTATCTAAACGTATATAAGGCTTAATACATTCAGTCTTGTCCTGAAACATCAAAACACACGCCTTTGATTGTGACAGCAGAATTTTGTAGTTTACTAATAGTATCGATATTATCTTGGGTTTTTAACTGACCATCACCTATTAGAACACACAGATGAGCGATATACGTCAATATTGACACAATTGCTTTTGACGATTCTGCGAAGCAGCTCGTCTAAGTTATCATACCATGAAAAATTCTTCACAATGGCGACCTATGTAAAAGACCGAGCCAGTCCGATTGAGATAGCTCGATTTTTCTAATCGGTATACCTCGCTGATTATCATTGATAAACGTAAAGGAAGATCAGCTTTAAATAGGGCAGCATATTCTGGGAAAAATATTGAATAATAGTTTGAAAACGTTAATTTTAAATCAGTTATATTTAATCCATTATATGTTTATAGATCAATGAAACAACTATGCATTTTATGTATTGTATTTGACATTTGTCGTGATTCTGTAAATGAAATGCGAATGAAAACGTGTATAATTAACGTTTAACGCGATCATGAGTGTAAAGAAAACGAATTATTTCGAACCTGCCATTTGTTAACGTTATAGCGAGTATTGTATATAAACAGCATAATAGCCGTATGATTTATTTGAAACTCACACTTGTGCGCACTTTCTCATTTTGCATATTTAATAAACTTTTCAAACAGAAATTACAGAGCAACATCAGTGCACATACTATGTTTGATAATTCATTTGTTGGATATTGTTTGCTGTTTTGAACACATATTAGGTCATATCGCGGAGATTTAGTTAATGTGTTCATGGGCGAACTCGCGTATTCAAGTGCTCTTACCTACTTTCGGGAATCATCATGAAATTATTTCCGTAATTACTATTTAACGAACAAACATGCCTAAGCTTATTGAATAAGAGACCAAAACAATAATCAAAAGAGAAAAATTATATGTTCATGCACATGGGCATGTGAAATCACGTCCGTACACATAATATCATTAACTTAGGAAAGGAAACAACGAAATATAAAGTTTGGTATGATATACATGTGAAATTAAAGAGCATAGTGTAATTAAAGAGCATGTCAAGTTTTGAATATATCTGCTGAAACGTAATGTTATAACCCACAAACGTTTACTGTAACAGAACGTTTTTTTTAAAGATAAGTGTTACAGAAAATACACGTCGAATATCTTTTTAAAGATATTTCTTGTTATATTTGATCGAGAATGTAACCCGCCTCCCAGTTTCGCTGAATGGGTCAAGTTCCCCACGGGTATTACTTCCCCGTTCCCCTTATTTTTTTTTGTACCCAATTTTTTTCGTACACAATTTTTTTTCGTACCCAAATTTGTTTCGTACCCAAATTTTGTTTCGTACCCAATTTTGTTTTCGTACCCAATTTTTTTTTTCATAACCAAATTTTTTTTCGTACCCATTTTTTTTTGGCAGAATTTTTGTACCCAAAATTTTCGTACCCAAAATGTTCGTACCCACATACACAATTGTGGTGATGTATATAAACTTAAATTGATGCTTTTATATCCATCCTCTTCAAAAGCATCGTCACACCAGTACTGTCAGTACTTTGATTAAGAACAGTTTCAGGTTCCAGTCAATGCGAGTTTGGGACTATCAACTACGATTTGCGATACAAATCAATGTAGCAAAATATATTACAGTTTAATTGTCCATTACGATACGGGCATAAACGTTTCTACAGGATTGTTCATATAATATCCGCGAGTCGATAATGGCCTAGCACAATAATCACGACCTATCTGGCACTTATAGGTACTTACAAATAACTTTCATTACGAATTCATGCGCTCCATAACAATATGATGCGAATATGTGTCACGGAAATTATCGACGGTGATCACATATAAAGCCACGACAAGACCACGGGTATATAAACGACTGTGTATAAACATAATTGTTTAGTAACTGTTAAAATTGAGCACAGCGCATGAAGTACGATCAAGTCTGACATATGTGATGGAGGTGAACCCGTTAAAACAGTCTGAGTTACACGTGTATGACGCTCGTCACAGAAGTGTAAACTGCATGTTGTAGGTATATACAGAAGAGTATCGTACGATGAATATATATTATTATATAGATGGAGATACTTACTATATGCAAAGACTAATCTTGAATTATGCTTAACTAGAATATGTATTTAATTAATGTGTGAACATAATGCAATTCAGAAGGCCTAATTTCTAAATAAAATATTTTTGATTTCAAACTGTTCATGCGCAGATAATGCAGTTCTCCTTGGTTACGCTGTTTCATAACTGACGATTTTTTTCTGATTAGGGTTCGGTCATCGGCTAGAAACGTTCAGTCACACTTAGTAGGTTTGCCTTGACAGATCCTTTCTGCTTTTAAATGTTTTTATTTCAAGTTGTCATTTAATCTCACTAACACGTTATTATGCTAACAATAACTAGTTTCAGAGCATTAGCATTCTAGTTAACTCTGTAATAGAAATGTTTTCTCCTTGACGTATACATCTTATCAACACGTAGGCCGTGTGTAGCATGATTTCAGCTTCGTGATCCGGCGGAAAGTTACAAATCGTAGTAGACCCGGTACAATTTCAACAGATAAAGATTTAAATCGTAAAATCCGTTTGTTCCTAATTCAATGATTGTATTCATTTCGTTATGTATGTATATACAATCAATTTACACATAAAAAATGAACTTTTATATATTTATTTTTACATATGCCATGTGTTTTAACTGCATGATAACTCTCAATACATAGAATTCTTTAATATATACTTCCTATTATTTTTTTACCAATTTTTGTTTTGCTTTACTTCAATCCTTGATCATGTTGTACACACTAATATTTACTTATTCGTAACACAAATTTGCAATTACAGTTTGGTTATGGTTTAAGTGTTTAAACAACATGAAACCATATTATTTAACATTTGCTATTTGCATTTATAATTGACATTATTAACAAAAATGTTTTTCACATACATTTAAATTGCATATAGAAATGTCATGTTTTAAATTCATATTACTTACATTTTGACCACAACTGAAGTTCTGAAGCTAATATGTTAATCTCGAGTAATACCAAAACGCTAAGTCGACTATTGCCACAACGATTTAAATAATGGCCATAAGTGTGATAGTGGGAATCTAGAACGTATGGGAGGTTAATACTCGTTCTAGAACGTCCATATTCAGTAAAGTATGATAACAGTAACGACTGTATCAAAAATGACCAAATCGTGAGCGTTCAAAAGAGTCTAAGAGGAAGTGATACCTGTAATCATAGTTAGGTTTGGGGTCAGAACGTTACAGATCGTGACACATGTAACTGATAAATCGTAAACACACTTGAACACGACATGTGGTCCGTAACATGCGGGCATGTATAAAGTCGTTTCCAATTTGTGATATATTTGAAAGTAAGTAAAACTACTGGTGGGCATGCGTGCCATCCAGCAGATCACAGGAACGTGTTAAAATAGCATCAGTAACGATTTTTATCAACCACTTAACATATCCGAAATCCTAGTCAGTATCGCCGGTTTTATATAACACTATATATTTTCTTTTTCACTGGCCTTTTTATCATTACAGAGCTACATCCACACATATGAACACTGTCGTACCATCAAATGGACTTTGGGGGTCTTTAGTACTAGTCGGGGTTAAGGGCAAAGGGTATCAGATGAAAATAGTATAATTTATTTGAATGAATTTGTTTTAATGAAGTGTTTTTTATGAAAAGAACTATGAGCAACGTTTCTTAAAAATGAAATCGAAAAGATAAAAAATACCACCCATATTTATTGCTGAATATATAATGCGAATCAACCCCTGAAAACAAGTTAATTAAATAATGATAGAATTTTCACTTAAGACAATAAGAATAATAGATCTTTCAGAAATACTTTTATTCAAAATACTTTCAATCTCTCTTTTCAATAACACGTAGATATATACAGACAACGGGGTTAATGCCTTATAATTTGCTTACGTATCTGGTGAGGCTGAGAATAAAATAACGTGCCCATTTTGACATTTTACATAATGAATTTGTTTTATTGTTTTTTTTTACTGTTTATCATACCATAACGTAACTTCTTCAAGCAAAATCAACATAGAATAGATACGCCTCTTCAGTTTAGTGTGAATAGATATATTAAATGACGTATATGGCATACGTTTTGCATGATGTCATGAGCTGTTTGCATGTTCATTCTCAATATT
This sequence comes from Dreissena polymorpha, assembly GCF_020536995.1. Classification (NCBI taxonomy): domain Eukaryota; kingdom Metazoa; phylum Mollusca; class Bivalvia; order Myida; family Dreissenidae; genus Dreissena; species Dreissena polymorpha. Next base: position 98,689,954 of record NC_068361.1, on the reverse strand, counting down.
GAAAAAACACTTTATTGCTTTAAATGTCTTAAATAAAACACAATTTGTATAAAAGTGTTTGTTTAGTTGAATCATAATGTAACTTAATATTTGATTTCTATAAATACGACATACCTTGACACATTGACTTAACATATAATGCGTTAACAGTGTAGAGCAAAACTAATTTATGCCACTCATAAAAAAGGGCACACAACTTCATCTAAATTAATAACATTCATAATTTAATAAAATGCTGTTTTGTAGCATCATGTATTAACAACAGATAATTGGACTTTAACAGTAACCGATGTGTCGGCGAGCTTTATAAATAATCGTAATGAATACATTATACGGACAACAATGCAAGTGATAAAAACAAATTTACAGGACGTTTAACAGAAATTACCGCATACACTTACTAACAATAAATACATGTTAACAAAAAACATGCAAAACATCAAAGAGCACAAAATGTACTTTCTCATTATCACAGACGATTTAATAAAACATTCACAATTGAATTATAAAATAAAAGCGTTGACAACTACAACTCAACAAAACATGTAACGCAAAAACTTAATGCTTTCAAAAGACTGTGTGCATATAATCAGTAAAAGGTCGAATCGGTAGGTCATTTGTCATTCCATATATGATACCGTTCTACACTGAACTAGTTTCGAACTAATTTGCTCCAAATTTAGCAAAGAATCGTGTCGAAATAGATGTATAATTAGTACAGCAGTACAGGGCAATACTTGACAAGATTTCATTAGAGGAACACAAGTGCCTACATTGCTCAACAGATCTATTGAGTAAGATGGAAAACCACTCAAACGGCGTTCAATTTTTATTTTTAAGCAGCAATTCGAGCAATGTTTATCGTTCAAAACAATGAAAATTGTTTTTCAACGAACATCATCAATATTGTCTGCAAATAACTTTTAAAATATGAGCGCTTTAAAACCGGTTTAAATCCACAGTGCTTTGCATTGAACGTTCCAAGGCTAGACCCCAGCTTTATTCTACTATGTGTGTATGTTTGTTCGTATTGTGTCGTACTGTCATGGAATTTGGTCACTTGCCATAAATAAAGGACAATGAACATGTGTATAATAAGAATGCAATACTGCAAGAGAAGCTTGATTTTCACTTCTTTATATTGAAATTGCGTGTGTTTCCCATGTAAGTACTCCATTGTGTGATACAACGAAAATTGCTTATATGAAGTATAAAATACACCACTCATTGTATGAACGCGGATGGCAGAGTGGTCTAAGTGATAGACTTTTATTCCAGGGGTAAGTGGTTCAAGCCCAGTTGAGGGTTACTTTTTTCTCTTTAATTGTATTTAAGGCATTTAATGACAAACTTCAACACATAGATATACTATATGGCTTCAGAACGCAAGGCGATCATTTGTTGCTTTTGACGAAAGAGGTTTCTATTTATACTCTTGCAAATAAATATTTGGAAAATCAGCTTTACCATTCCTGTTAGCGTAATTGCTAGTATACAACTAGTTTCATAACACCATTAAACCGATAAGATAAGGTACATAAGGTAGACGACTTTTTGCGTATGTTTATTGCGGTTGTATTGTTTTTCATTCAAGATGGCGGAAAATTTCAGTGGCGCTAATTTTTCAAGTTTTGATTCAGTTGGCAATCATCTCTTTTCTCTTTGTATTAGAACCATGAAATATCAACTGTTTCGAATGTGTGTCAGCATTTTGAAAACAAATATTGTGAGAAATATTTATGAGAAATGTTTTGGAATTCATTATCAACTTTTAAAGAGACCTGTTGCACGACAAGGGCAAGCGGTCACTATGACAGTTATATAGATATATATTTTTCGTAAAAAATGCAGCCGCTTTTTGACAATAATTAGCAACTTAAGGTTTGCTACAGAGGCACAAATGAATTGTTGGAACCAGAATACGATCTAATGAAGTTTATTCGCAAAAAAGGAGTATTGTAACTGTACGGAGTGAATGAATCACTGACGGTAATAAATAAATTAGGAAACTTTAACGAGACGAAGGGTAATTTTAGGTGTAAATGATATTATGCATTTATATATATGTATTATTTATTTGTTATTGTGTCTATTTACGTATTTTGTTATAAAGTTAGTTGCCAAGTTAGTAAGTTAGTTAGTTAGTTAATTAGTCAGTTAGTTAGTAAGTTAGTTGGTAAGCTAATCCGAACGTAAGTTATTTATTTATTGAGTTTATAGTAAGCCAGTTTTTAATATATTACACATTGTGTATTTGTGTATTAATTTAATTATTTTGTAAGTAAGTAACCTACTAATTCATTAAATAAGTAAACTCTAAGAGTAATAACGGTATGTAAATTTATTCAGCCTTCATGTTGCAATGATAATATAATATTACCCTTTTCAGTGTTACAGTTACATGGTGTATTAGTATTTTCGAGTAAGTGTTAATTTTAACAAAGTATCCTAAAGATCCATGAGTTCATTTTTCGACTCTAAAAGGAATATAGACTGTTGTACTTAATATGGTGACATGTTTTTGTAGGTAAAACATATCAAGAAATCTGAGAAATTTTCCATTTTCACAATTTTAAACAAAAGCATGCACAGCACATTTTGGTATTATATTGGTATTATATTACTAATATTCGACATTGAAAACCGTTATTTCTAGTGCATGATATAGCTTATCATGAATAACAAAATAATTGTTGGATGTTTACAAACACAAATCAATCACGGGTAGAGATAAAATGCTGAAAAGGTTGATGCACGAACGCCATCGCCACCTTGAAGATAGTCACCTGATTCCTTTGAATCTACGGCAACCCAAACACTTTGTCCTCGACGGAGACGAATAAGAACCACATTACTTCCCATAGAATGTGTCCAATCTTCAAACGGCGTAATAACAATGGTCGATACCAGACTACCATCTACGACAATCTTGAACCATTGACGATGGGCCATTTGTGACCCCAACGTAGCTGTAATGAAGTAAACCCCGTCGACAGACACCGTGAAGACTCCAGTAAATGAGTTGTAAGCATTTCCGTCGTTCAATACAACGCCCCCAAACTGCACTTTATGGTCAGCACCGGCAAACCACAAGTCATGGGTCAGAAAGGCTGAGAAGCCGATATTTGTTGCAGCATTCGCTAAATGTCTCTCTGAAATGCATTATACTAATGTAAACAAATATTTTAATGATTACGATATTTGCTGATTAACGTATATTATTGATTCGAATTATTTTATGTTCATATACGTTTTAAGAAAGGCTCAGTCACGATTGAACATGCGCATGTTTTATGATAAAGAGTGTATAACAAATCAACATTCTACAGGTCAGTGCAATTATTGCATTGCATGAGCTTCTCAAACAGGCGACCAAGGTTTCAATCCCCGCTTCTGGCGCACACAAACTTGGCTAGTGGTTGCGATACCGGACAGATGGGGTGTTCCCCGGTAACTCCGGTTTTCCCCCACATACAATACCACACCATAGTTGAATATTTATTAACACCACATAGCGGGAAATTGAAGCTCTAATTCCAAATGTGTCCAACTGTAATACGTCTAGTAAAGTTAATTAGGTGGAAGGGCTGTGACACACTCCTGGTCTTCACATAATAATGCCTAAGACGCAGAAGGACCTCATAAGCTTTATAATAATGACACACTTTTACAGTGAAACAGTATAATCTCCGAAAATATTCACTGTAACTGTTCACGGTTTGAAACTGTGATTGTATTGGTTTTTTAATTACTAATTTTTCTAGATTAACTAACTGATACCATAAAATACGCATGATTAATGTACGTTCTTTGACATATGTGCTATAGTTTTGATAGTAGTTTAATATAAAGGAATAATGATAACCCAGAGACGATATCAGGAGAAAAAGTCTTATTAACTCGCTCTTATCTTTTATTTATGGCAAATTACAGATTTTACTATGTAAAACAGTACTATACATACATGACGTAAAACATTAAACAAGATTAAAGCTGGAGTCAACGACTTGGAACGGTCAATTCAAAGCATGTTGTGTTTTAACCGTTTGAATGACCGCTCGAATTTAATGCTTTGCCCAGAGTTGATCAAAGAAATGTAAGAGTTTAAATAAAAATGCTTGTATTTTTATTCAAATTAAAAGCAACAAAAGAAAAATTGAATTCAATTGTATAACCAATTGATTCCCAATATATAGTTTAATATCTTTGTGAACAACAAAATAACAACTGACTTAGGCACGATAAAATCAAGTTAACACAAATATTATCTAAAATTACTTTTTATTACAAAAATTGAGAAGTAAGCATCATATATTATAAACCAACGAGGTAATGCGAATTAATTCCCAATCAACAAATGAAATATAATTAGAAATTTATGTTAGCTAATCGATTTGTTGTTCCTCTAACATATAATTTTTAAATATAATATAAACACATACTTGTTCGATTGTCTTGTCGACTTTGACCCAATCCGAGAAAATCATCAAGTTTCTCTGAAAGGATTTGGGTTTTCAGTGATTCCCTATGAAGTTGCTCTTTAAGATAGTTGGTTTGCCATCGTAGCTCATTTGTTTTTGCTTCAAGCTTTTCCTCAAGAGCTGTTGTTTTTTTAATCTCCATTTCAAGGCGAAGTTCTAATGCGTCTAGTTTTTTTATTTGCACATCAGAAATAACGGAAACATCATTATCATTCGCATTCACACAAACAAAAAAGTTGAGAAAAAGATTCGATTTTAAAAACGAATACCTCTTCGTTTAAGAGTGGAAGGTAAAGACAATGTTAAAGAGAGTAAAACTCTTATCTTACAGACACTATCAGAGCGACGTCACATGTTTTTCGCGACTTCGTGCATGTTAGTACAATCATTCCTGTACTATCGATAAAGCAGAAACTACCAGCAGGCGTTAGTCACAAATAACTAAACGTTGTTTCGTTTAACAAATCTCACTAATATTTTTTCTACAAAACAATATCTCAGATATTGTGATAATATTGATAATCCAGTTTTGTAATTGGCATAGGATTTATGGGTTTTGATATGCCTGAAAAGCTTCATTATTTCTCAAATAAATTCAATTTATAATGTGCAGCTCTTGACTCGAATCAAAAATCTTAAGGCAAAGTTACGACCGAAGTTTTAATATTTAACATAGACAGTCATACTAAAAAAGTTTATAAAATACAAGGACAGCGAACGAGTAAAAGAGAATGAATATAGATACTGAAATAAACGTATCATTGTGGCTGGTGTTGTATTGATTAGATTTCGTAAAGCAACTAGTAATTTTTCTGCTAATTTACATGGGTACCGAATTAAAAGACCAAAATCCACGATATCATGTATCATCATTCAATCTTACTTGGCCTCAAATATTGTGTGAAAATGTGATCAAGTGCATATAACGTCAAATTTTATTTATACCTAGATGACCTGTTTTTCAGTACGTCTTATCAATCGTTTGAGCATGTTATTGCAAAATCGAGTTCTTCCAAAAATGATTTGTAAGCCGTTTTGACTCTTGTACGAAGGAATGCCAGGCCTTTACTAAACAGAAAATTATAGGCACTTAACATGCAGTCTATTTGTATGACCTTGTGACACACAAAGATTGGAAGTCTCACCTGTGGCATTCTTACTGGTGATTTTTATTGCGTTTATTTAACGTTTATGTAAGTAAATAAAAATAAAATGAAAATATGTTTTGAATTTCAGGCGTTTTGATTCATTGAAATGAATTCAAAAACACTATATATTGAATTACTTTACTTTTTATTCAATGCTGTATTGATGCCGGATAATAAATAAGCAATTATTTTATTTTCAGTATGACAATTGACTGACGGCAAAATTAACGAGTAAAATACTAACGAAGATGTAAATTCGTATACATGTTTGTTAAGCATAACAAATACAGAAATAAACAATTCACTACACCTGAAAAACAAGTCTGATTATATGCAATATTAACGATAATGTTTGCAGGCTAATTGTTTAAACGCCGTTTGTAAATGTGTGTTTGATCCTCTTGATATAAGGCAGTGTGTTTGTTATAGTTATCGATGGCCAGTCCGCGACTGTCGGATTTAAACTGCATCCTTTACCTTTATAAGGCGCACGTACTGTTGTATTGTATCAAACATATACATTTATTTATGTTTCCTACGTGGAAACACACTTGTTGGGCTTACCTTTCAATATGATATGCATTATAAATGTGCAAACAAGTTTGAATTTCCAAAATAATGTCATTTAAGAAGATTGATTTAAAAACTCTCGTTCACATGGGACGTTTGTTATTGTATTTCATGAGCCTGTTATGGCATGTATTACTTAATCAATGACGAAAAAGAATTAAAACCTGATACTTATAGTGAACGAAACACCTGCTATACACACAAATGGCTGACTACGATTAATAATTCTTTCTTTATCATTTTTTTCGCAGAGTCATCCATAACAGCTAAAACAAAGAGAAACCATAATATCCAGTACTTGAAGAAGAAGATGAACTGGAACTGAAAAGCAAAGGAATTGTTATATGTTATAATTTTGTCTTAGTGTTCCTTTGTTCTAATTAACAACATGATTTGATTCTATCATGCGAAAAAGCAAATCCCGATGATATTAGAACAACAGGTTAGCTTACCAGTATATAATTTAAAATGAAAAAATCGCAATTTGTACATGATTGTTTACAAGCCTTTGGGTTTTCCACTGAGATAAACACTTTTTTCTAGTATTCATTTAACGATGTTATTAATTTTGACTACAATTTACATTCTTCGAGTGGTTAACAATAGTATCGTATATGACGGACAAAAGGCTCAAATTTATCTTTAGACATCTGTCATAGAATAATTATTTAAATTCCCCAACAGTATATACAAGAAATGTTATTTGTAAACTTTTTGGACTCGATTATAAATTTACATATTTTGAATTTACTCTATATTACACTACACGTCAAAGGAGTAATCCATTTTGTTAAGTATTTTTAGTTTATTTTTCAAATTTTGAAAGTTAAAAGTTTTCTTCAGCCTTGATTTGACATGAGAATTTTCATCAAAACTGACAAGCGTACAAAAGTGATCAAAAGCAAGTTTATTTGAAGTAATATTTCGATAAGCCAAAAGTATGGCGGGAGAGCTTTCTTAAAAACTGTTCATTTAGAAATGAAAATTATTTTTCGACGTCTGTTTGAAGCTAAGCGATATACATTATAGATTTAAAATATACGGTTAAATAGTTTACACATATTATATTTATTTTCCAGAAACCTGTTCACATTATAAATCATCACAGTTATCACGTGTCTCATGTTTGCCAGTACTCAGATGATTTTGTTGATATTGCAAAATGCGTCCGGGGTCATTTTTAAACCGTTATGATACGTGTTATTAGAAGCTTTAACATTTCTGCAACTGCAATTTGTTACATGACCCTCCAACTCGGGTCTGAACCTTTTTCATAAATATAGTCATGGTAAGTTATGAACTTTGCCAGAAACTATATGCTGTTTGCATACATTAAACCAAGGCGTAAAGGACTATTTTGAGATTAAAATGGCAAATCGAGCAAACGAGAATCAAACTATATCGAATTAACACGCTTGCGGAAAAACTAAAAGTTGTCTCTTTATTCTATTAAGTCAGTTGTACACTTCATTATGCAAAATAGAAGAAACACATGTTTCTATATTAACGTTAATAAACCCGTATTAGATGTTTCATTCTTTAATGAGAGTGCCGTGGGTGTCTCCATACTGAGTTTTCTTGGATAAGATAAATTAATTTCAACATAATTGTAAACATGCGTCGATTTTCATTTATGAAGAAGTCAGTGGATGTTCAGATAATGTTCGAGACTGAATTGAAACGTGTACTCATACCAGCTGCAAGAAGTATAAAGTATCTTGATGCATTTTGAAACTTTGTGTAAAGTGTGTGTATATGGAATTGTGTGAGGTCCTACTGTGCATCAGGCTGCATTATGTGAGGACCCGTAGTGTTTCACATCACTTTTATCTTATAAACACGAACGATTTTCTACGAATATCTTCGATATCATGTTCGTTTGTGTACACCAAGTTTGCTTGTTTTGTATTTATTGTCTTGTTCTGGGTGTGGTGTAGTATTGATCACTAGTGTTGATACTATTTATATCATTTTATTTTCTAAAAAAGCGGTTACTGCCTCTTAGAAAGTTGACTTTGAGGCCGACACACGACAATTATCAAGTCAATTCGCTCCGACACATGAACATTGGAAACACTAACGGTGTACAAACGCGATACACTGTGGTGATTATTTATTCATTGTGGTATGTCGCACTGAACGTCCTGTGTTAAGCTTCAGCATTTTAAATGCATACACGACTAGGTTACGATACATCAGCAATATCATATTTAGCGTCGTTATTTGTTGTAACGACACATGGCAATTTCAACGAGACACAAGAAACAAAAATCAAAATTCAGCAACGATGCTTGACACTGACCAACCGACCACATATTATCTGAGTATGGAAATAAAGTATTTTGAGGTATTGATACTATGTCGTTGTATAAATGCCTTTAAGTAAAATCATTTCTGAAGGGGGTCTAGTTAAATTGCGAAGTTTTACAAAGTAATACGAATAAAATGTATGATGGAGTTTGAGATAATAAAGGATTGATGCAAATGTTCTCCCTATCGAATAAAATGTTTCATGCGTATACTGTCTTGCGATATCACTTGGAACAACATTTTGTCATTATCAAACCCGATTTAAGATAAGGTTTGACTAAGTGTATAGTCTTTAGCACTAGTGTAAAGTCTTAGTTAGTGTGATTTACCCGTTTATTTATTGAACGACAAAAGTTGATAGTTAAGAAGGAAAATGTGTCATGCACATGACATGAAAACGAACATGTTTTCTGTATACACCGCTTTTTACAATGTTCCTGTCCAAACTATAAATACCCAGGTAAAATACAATTTTTAATTCATTATTATTATTTGATATGTAAAATAACGTAATACAAATCTTTTGCAGATTTGAGTGCTATTCCTTAATAATACCAAAGCTTTTAAATCTTCTTTTCGAATGGAACGCTATAGTAGGGTGCTGAGTCGTTCCGAATGGGCAGGTCACTTGATTGGTGTCCTTAAAACGCATGTGCATGCACACTGGCAAACTTCCGGTAGAAGACGACAGTACACCCTCCCAAGCAAACAACCACAGTACTCAAAAACACGATCATGGTTATGAGTACCACTCCATTCATGCACATCGTTTCTTCTGTGACGATTTATGAAAACATGTTTTGCTATTTGTAATAATATAATATAGATAAACATGATTGAAAGATATGTTATATGATTTTTATGGCTACTCGTATCAAAGTGTCGATCAGTTCCGGTCAGAATATTTTATATAATTCACATTACCGGTAGTCTTTATTATAGAGTCGTTAAATATGCTAAGATAATCATCGTTTCCAAACTGGCAAAACAATATTACACTATGTAAAAGTTTTTTTCGTCTAGTGTACATACACACAGTGTTTAAAAAATATTAGGAAACATAATCACTCACGAATTTCGGAATATTTCTCCATGATTTTCACCCAAGCCCCGACGTCAATGTCGCAATTTTCCGTCTGTCTTTTCGCAATGTCATGCCCAATGGAGCTTACGCTTGCTCTCTGGCTCGAGTCCGTATTTGATGCATTGATTTCCCCTATCACGTTGGCAGGCGTAATATCTCGCTTCTTGCTTCCCCAACCTGGATAGCCCATGCAGTTGGACTTTGATTCAATATCAATATTCAACTAAACAAAGAAAAGACTATATAGACCATGTCCCCAATTTTTGGGACTTTTGCTTATATGAAGTACCAGCAATATGTTGTCCTTAACTGTTTGTTTACTGATAAATGTAAGTTTCATGTCAGAGAAATACACACGTGCTATCAACATTATTTTTGTCCGTGCTTTAACTTTCCCCAAAATGTAAGGCTATCAAAATACATTTGCACATATGCAAACTCACACGAATTAGTATTTAACAAATACTTGCTGACGATTTTCATTTAAGATAACTCCATTCTTTAAAATAAAAAGATACTACCGATTACCGAAATTCAAGTCAGCGCTTTAAGTTGCGCATTCCTAACGTGATCTCTAAATAAGATTACTACCTGTAAAACCTTTTTAAACAAGGTCATAACATGTACAAAACAACATATTATTACCAAAGTAATGCTAGTCCCATTTCTACTTTCTCCATTCATTAACAGATATTTACTAAATCAGGCAAACACTCTAACTGATGTGAGGCGACTTGTCGCGCACATGTGTAATTTTTAAAGGCAGTGTCATATTGTATGGTTGTATTACAAAAATGAGCATGAATTGGAGGATTTCGAAATACTTCGATTTATATGGTTACTTGTATATAGCTACGTGTTACAAAATAGAACCGCACAGCGATAAAACATATAAAGTACTTATATATAAAGTATATGACATTAAAGGGATATTTCCAAGTGTAAACTGTTATTGATTTAAAACAATAAGATTATAAAGCGAATTCAGTAAATCATTTAAATATGATGAGCGTGAAAAGACGGAATACAATGGCATAAACACGTTTTTATATTTATGGAAAATACCATCAAAATTCCTTTTTAATATACGTCTTAATATAAACTGTTGTTAAAATTGCTTGAGTTGACTAATCCCGGTAATATATTTGGGATAATATCACGATAAAATCGAATAATTGAAAATACATAGACTATTAACCAAAATGCGCGGCTATCAATAATTGTATACTGTTACTGTACATGTTGTCTTTAAGAGCCCTTTCCATAGATTATCGCAATTAATACAAAAGTTCATTAATGAATTAACTAACTGAACTATTTGGAATAGTTTTTAATCGTTTCAAGGACTAGAAAGATAAAAATGTGCCTGTCTTTAGGCTTGATTCCCTTTCCTATAGAGGCAAACTCTACCAGGCTACCACTAATGTTCACCAACCTCATCAATATAACAGACACTTCTTTTAACGTGAAATTAAACAAATACTAAATTATTGGAGCTTTAATTGCAGTATTTTCATGTACATCCTAGACACTTGTTCACATATTTTCGAGATGAAACGTTTCCAATGTGTGTGAAACATATTCAAAGAACCGTGTATAAGAATGAAAGAAATAACACTAAGGCGTAGGCTGACACTGTAAATAAAAAACATATTGGATTACGAAAAACCCTTATTAGAAATGTATAAAATGTATAAAATAATAAAGCGTTACAAATAAAACACGAATGAATAATTTTAGTGTTTCTGTCGATTTCGTTATATTTCGGGACAATAGTAAAAGCCCGATTGGTCAAGTGTGGAAGGCGTATTTTAATGAATATATAGGCCTGTGGTTCGAGCCATGATGGGTATCAACTGTTTTTAGTGGGGGTTTTTCTTTCTAAAGTTATACTTTTGTTTTATACTTGAGATCGTAAGATGTAAGCAGGTCGGAAAAAGATCTAAATTTAGTTTAAAATAGTATACATTTTTAATCAACTATTTGCATTATCATCGTTATTCCATTGACCGGTTTAGCCATTGGGGGAAAAATGAGGGATGACGGCACAGAGATCATCCGTCAGTTTGGTCTGCTGTGGACTGCTGAGGATAATTCATCCATGGGGATGGGACGTCTTCTCTTTCATATGTTCTTTCAAGCTTCTCTTCTTACAGCCTTAACGACGACCTCGCTCTAGCGTTTCCTGGAGCAAAGTCTTGCACACAGAGCCATGCCGGTCGACGTATCTAAACCAAGCCGGCTTTCGACGTTTGGGGCTTTTGTTGGCGGGCAAGTGCTGCAGTCATGTTCCGGACGTACTCGTTGGTCTTGTGTTTTAAGTTAGAGAAGCGGATCAGTCTTCGGAGACACTTGTAATGAAAGGCCTGTATCCTGCGTTCTGTGTCCGAGTCGCGCAGACGCACAGTAGGATAAAGTTTACGAGACACTTGAAGAGCCTTATGGAGGCTCTTATCCCATTTTTATACCGACATTGACGGTATAACACCTTGTGGAATAAACTTGCCTGTCTCCCACTTTGTTGAATATACCTGTCGCGTGCACGGACTACATTTTACTTTACCACTGAATGGTTTTTCATAAGAAATCTCTAGAGTCAATAAATCTTCAATATTATACGACCTTCAACCTTTAAATCTAGTCAAGGGAAATAATTTTTTGCCGTCCGTATAATAAATCAGCTGATTGGTGGCGTCATAAAATGACATACTTATTGCGTCATTTTCCAAAAACATGTGATGTCATCGTCTGTTGTGAAGACGCGGTTTTTTTCCGTGTACATTTATCCTGGATGTAATTATAATATGAAGTGCATATTCTATGGACTACTTACCTCGGATGGAACCGGTCAGACGAAGGATTAAGATCTACATGTAGATCTAGCTTATTCGTGTTATTGATGTACAGAATGTGCGAGCACATTTGGATGTGAAATTGTGTGTGTAGAACAAATTGATGGGTGTGTTTTTTGGTTCAGTAGTCTATTCGAATTGTTTTGCTCTTGGATATAAGTAAACGTAAGGGTATTTTCTTTGATGAATAAACTTTGTCTTTGTTATGTTATGAAAGAAAGTATATTCAGTAAGAATAACCCGTATGCAACAAGTGTTTCCAAAATTAATAGAATTATGACGGATTATCGTGTGTTGGGTCACAGAGTACATGATGTGAAGGCTAGATCTAGACGCCATCAGAATCTGCAGCGTCCATTAAAAAATAAGGCGAGTATAGTTCTTTTGATAATTGATGTTTAGAACGACTCTGTGTGTAAATCTACATGTACATGTATGTTGACATCGACATCATTTTGTCAGGAGCAATCACCGCCATATTGGATTTTGATCATTTTCTTTCAAAAATAAATCTTCTTTACGCGGTCGTAATGTGTTACAATTCGCATGCTTCGTAAAATTGAATCGAGGCATATGGTGATATTTTTCTCGTTTTACAGTTTGTGTGTAATTTTTTTAAGACTATTTTGCGTATCAGAACAAATACCTTCATATCACTACGCATGGTTACATTCGTTAGATTTTAAGCGCTTTTAAGAATGAATTTAAATTATTGTTAAAGTTATTGGATCTATTTATGTTGAATGTCACGTTGAAAAAAAATCAAATGGGATAAATAGACTACTAGGATTAGCGTTGAATACAGAGAAGTTTATGTTGCTCGCCAAGGCTTGCGCTCCCGGCGTTATAAGCCTCTCAACATAAACGTCTCTGCATTCAACGCTAACCTAGTATTCTCTATGTACACAGCCTGATAATTTTTGCCATCACATGACAATCCTTGTTCGGACCTCAGCGGTAATGATACCATCCTAGGACAGGGTTGCTCCCAAGTACTTGAAACTTGTCATTTTTCCAGTTTCTGACCGTTCATGGTGAGGTTTGTGTGATTTATACTGATAATCAAATTGGATTTTTATGGTCAGTTGATCGTTTGTTAAAGGCCAGTTTGCATGGTTTTGAAAGCAAATTGGCTTTTGCGTGCAATTCACAGTTTGTAGAAGATCAGTTGGCCTAACGGGGAAAAGTTAGTTGGCTTTTGTGTTCAGTCGTACGTTTGTTTTAATGTTATTTTGCTAGTTAATAAGAAGCCAGTTGAATTAGGTCACGTGATCTGCCTGTTCTATAAATGAATTTTGTTGCAACGTATTTTGAATTGCATGCACACATGTCTTTAAGTTAGTCTTTTCAAAAGAAATATTAAATATTTAGGAATGTAAACAGAACGATCTGCTTTTCATATTAACGGTTTATAGTAATTTTTGTTTCATTTTTATTTTATTTTCAAAAACCCGATCAGTTACAACTCTACTTGCCTAATTTTTCTTTGTTTTAATTATTTGCACAACAGAGAAACTATTTTAGAAAGACGAGGATGATCATGATACTAGTGCAACTTATAGATGAGAAGATGATGAAGGTGTGGGTGATGTAAAAGATTATAATTTAAATAATGATGATGATGATGATGATGATGATGATGATGCTGATGATGCTGCTGCTGCTGCTGATGATGATGATGATGATGATGATGATGATGATGATGATGATGATGATGATGATGATGATGATGATGATGATGATGATGATGATGATGATGATGATGATGATGAAGAAGAAGAAGAAGAAAAAGATGCGCATGCACATCTTGAGGTCGCCGCACGGTTAGTTGACGCACGTTTTCAAATCGACTCATTTGGGTCTGCATATGATACATTTGCCTACATACTTTAATCGTGCGATTATCATACGTGTCTACGATTGTCGCATGTCTAACACGCACTGAAGTAATGCGCATCAACTTAAATCAATCACAGCAATTATTGTTATATTGAATGTAATGCGTGCTTTTCAAACTAAGGTTAATTCCGTTTTCATGTTCAAAAATGGAACCAAGTAGAAGAACCAGTAAAAAAAAAGGCACTTGCTATCGATTTGTCACGCCTAGGTGACTCGACTAATCTGAAGACTATTACAAAGTACTTTAAAGCGTCGGGTGTCAAATTAATAGTTTCATAACATTTAAAACTAAATCAACAAATTTGACAATTGAATCTGTCTGTTTGAGTATAATTGTAAGATATATTGAATTTTTAAATACAAAGTCTCGGTTCAATAACTTTCTTTCAAAGTTATTTGTTAATAAACATATAACATACTTCCATATAATCATAACATAGCGTAATAATTATATCCAAACAGAAAAAGTTTCAATAAATGTTCGTTTTATTTATTATAATCAATCCGCTTCGGAAGGAAATAAAACGTGTGTAAAGCTTTGCATCGATCATTAAGAACACGTGCATCAACAATCAAGAGTTCCTACTATCATTGTATTCAAACGCTTTTGTGGTAGAGCGATAGATATATAGATAGATAGATAGATAGATAGATAGATAGATGGATGGATGGATGGATGGATGGATGGATGGATGGATGGATGGATGGATGGATGGATGGATGGATGGATGGATGGATGGATGGATGGATGGATGGATGGATGGATGGATGGATGGATGGATGGATGGATGGATGGATGGATGGATGGATGGATGGATGGATGGATGATGGATGGATGGATGGATGGACGGACGGACGGACGGACGGACGGACGGACGGACGGACGGAAGGACGGACGGACGGACGGACGGGCGGGTGGGTGGGTGGGTGGGTGGGTGGGTGGGTGGGTGGGTTGGGTGGGTGGGTGGGTCGGTGGGTGGATGGGTGAGTGGGTGGGTGGGTGGGTGGGTGGGTGGGTGTGTGGGTGGATGGATGGATGGATGGATGGATGGATGGATGGATGGATGATGATGGATGGATGGATGGATGGATGGACGGACGGACGGACGGACGGACGGACGGACGGACGGACGGAAGGACGGACGGACGGAAGGACGGACGGAAGGACCGGCCGGCAGGCAGGCAGACAAACAGAGAGACAGACAGACAGACAGACAGATGGATATAGTATAGATTATAAACAATTAAATACAATCGAGTATATAAACATACAAGAGATCAAAAGTCAATGCTAATGATTAAAGACAACAGTATACGTTATGGACAATCAAATACACAGATATTTGCTAGATTTGTAATATAGTAAGAGATCACATTGAAAAAGAACAACATCAAACATCTGGACATCTTTAATTATTCAATACTATTCCAAAGCAAAGTTGTGCTAATAAATTCGTGTAATGATTTTTTATAAATACGAAAAAAAACGTATAATAACCGTAACGTAACGCTTATATTTGTATTTTTGTGTTATTATTGAATAGTGCATAAAAAGACCCTACGCACCAATAAGGTAACAGTTTGTATTGTATAATGATTAACGTGAAAAGGTATTAGACAACAACAAAAAAAAGAAAACATTAGCGCGTATTTAAGGTCTTTCAGAATACTACTGTCACAACTTATTTAGAAAGATATATATTTGATATTCTCGTAGCACCTACAAATGTGACGGATTAAAATAAAATCAATCATATTGTAAACTGCCAGTAGGGGTTCAACACATTGTTGCTGACGTCAAATTATGGTGGTGTATGTAAAACAAATATGAATACCTTCACTTTGTATAGAAAAACACGCATTGGAGATGATTTACCGCTCAGCAGTTTGGTCGTGCTATATGATCCAATTAATCAATAAACGAAGAAGCTGTTGCCTGCCATTCATCTATAAAATACGTAATTATGTATTGTGTATACAACGTGAAGATACAAACTATAAAAAATATGCCAAAAGTATGTTCACATTTAGGTGCTGAAAGGAAAATCGTTGTGCGTTGACAACTGTTACACATCTGGGTTTTCTCCGAGTTATCCAGTTTCCCCCCTTAACATAAAACCATTTCAAAATAGGATGTCTTTAAGTAAATTATACTAAGCTGACTCTGCAGCTATAATCGCAACTTTATTGTGTCTCATTATGTAATTGAAAATAGGTTCTGGGACACACTGCGCTTCTTCAGATAATGCCGCCTCGGGTGCGAAAGGGCTTACAAACTTCGAAATCCAAACTTAGCCACGACTTTCTCTTAAGCGCAAACAGGCGACCGATCGACCAGTGATAAATAAGTTTATAAATTATGATATCCTGAACGCAGGTAAACTTTCCCTTTCACGATGTTAATCAAATATAGATGATAGTGCTGGCTACAATGGCTGACAATATATTTCGGTAAAATAATTAACGATGAAATATTGAAAAAACTAGCAGACGATAAATTCTCTTGTCCACTACGTTTACCATACAAAACCAACAATAAGTATATAATATTTTAATCTAGGATCATAGCCGTGGTAGGGTATATTCGTAGACTTTTGAAACAGATTTTAGGGCTAGTCGAATCGCACATTCAATCCAGATTTTATCCGAAACCGAACGCGCGTCTTAAACTTCTTAAACGATCGCAATCAAATCTACCTTTGCAGAAAGAACATTAACAATTATAGCAACGGACGTCACTACTTCCTTCTTTACATCTAACCGCCTTATGTATAATTGTTAAAATACATGATACATATATAGTAATTAATTTACGCATCTGTTAAAATAAATCAACTTACTTTGATTTTGACTTATTAGCTTCGCAACTGGGTGGAGCGTACTTTTTGGAAAAAAAGTTTTGAAAAACTACACGAGCAACATCAACAACAGATTACATATTTATCTTTTCCGTACAATGTAACAAAAACATTATGACATGGTACTAAGTTACAACTATAAGACTCGTAAACAATATACTTTTTGTGTAAAATGTACTTTTTAGACTTGTTTTTCTGTGTAGTTTCGATTAAAATAAAGTTAACTGGATTTTTCAAAAAATGTCTCGTCAGTTGCTAAAATTAAATATGGGCTATGTGGCGACATATGTGTTTATTATTGTAAGATGACGTCGTTAATAAGAGCGGATAGTTCCCATGCATCAACTAATTGTTTTCCACAAGATAGAAAAAGTAGTAGTAGTTGTATTGGTAGTAGTAGTAGTAGTAGTAGCAGTAGTAGTAGTAGTAGTAGTAGTATTAGTAGCAGAAGTAGTAGTAGTAGAAGTAGTAGTTGTATTAGTTTTAGTAGTAGTATTATTATAGTAGTAATAGTAGTAATAGTAGTAGTAGTAGTAGTAGTAGTAGTAGTAGTAGTAGTAGTAGTAGTAGTAGTAGTAGTAGTAGTAGAAGTAGTAGTAGTAGTAGTAGTAGTAGTAGTAGTAGTAGTAGTAGTAGTAGTAGTAGTAGTAGTAGTAGTAGTAGTAGTAGAAGAAGTAGTAGTAGTAGTAGTTGTAGTAGTAGTAGTAGTAGTAGTAGTAGTAGTAGTAGTAGTAGTAGTAGTAGTAGTAGTAGTAGTAGTAGTAGTAGTAGTAGTAGTAGTAGTAGTAGTAGTAGTATTAGTAGTAGGTGGTGGTATTGTTGGTGTTGATTTTTTTGTTGGGAATAAGATTTAAGACAATTCGATGGTATAGTTAGCATTATGGAAAGGGTTTTAACATTTTAGACGGTAACGTACAGGACATACATGTCAATGGAAAATGTTCAGAATTTAATGTATACAATATAGCAATATTGTGAGTACACTTACACGCTTATCTTATCAGCACACTCGACTTACGTATTAACCACATGCTTCATTTTACCAATGTGCTACAAACAAATTAAAACACAGATAACTTAATTAGTGCTGCAACAATACGCAAAAAGCCGTATTGCAATATATTGTCAGTTCAAAAACCCGTATTGCAATATAACGCAATAAATTGCTAACTTGTACCAGAATTATAACTCGCCAAATAACCGATAATCCCGTATATTCCAGTTTTAAAGCAAATTCTGGTAAATATTAACTATACATGTGCTCAAGAATAACAGGAAACACAAACATTCGCAAATTTTCTTAAGTATCAAAAACATTTTGGCATTTGTAACTATTTAAAGATGTGATGAAATAACGTCCAACCGGGACGTTTTTGTTTTCACTGAACACGCGTAATTCGCCTGACGTGATGTTTCCGTTTTTATACAACACAAAATACACCCATACTTTCCATGCGACGTTCTACATGTCTGCATACTTTTCGCGCGCTTTTTATTGAGACAAAGGGTAAAGCACTTTTTATTTGACGCTATGTTTTTATTGTCGCGTAAGCATTAACATTTGAAAGCGTGTTTCCGAAATTCGGATTACAAATTAAAAATGCTCAATTCAGAATCGAACGAAACATTTACAGTTGTGCGCAATTAATTTAACGATAATCTATTCAAAAGCATCAACGAATGCTCCAATGTAACAACGCTACTCCGTATAATACACTTTTTAGAATGCTAATTTTACGTAATTTTTTTTTTACACCGCTTTGCTTTGTTTACCTTGATATCGTTATTTCGGATGGCTTTTCTGGACGAAATGTAAATGAATTTTTGTAAAATTATCGTACCGGTATGATGAAAATCGTATCGCAATACAATATGCGGATTGCGTATTGCGATATATACCGATATACCGGTATATTGTTGCAGCACTAAACTTAATGTCAACCTGTTTGAATTTCATTTATCGGAGACAGATTCAAGCATGTACGACTGTAAAACTCAGCTGATTTATTATACACTAACCATCAGATCAAGTAATTGTAGTTTGTTTTCAAAAGTGTTTATTATTTAAAATAAAATGCATAGCTGTATCGCATCTAGTGGTATGTATGAAAGTCTGAAACAGTCATTTAAATTTCATTAAATACAAAGGTGAAAATACCTTAATGGAATATTGTTTCACTGCTGTGAAGCCTTTAATACTTTGTTATGAAATTAGCTTGTATTGATGTTCGATGTTATTCCATTTTTTAAATATAAATAATAAAAATACTGCTTTACATGGGTCTGTCATTTTAATATGAACTGCGATACATGTCAAGACAATTATAGTTTGGACAAAGACATATTGAAACATGAATTGTATTCTGAAGGTTACGTGTGAAAACTGTAAGTTTGCGACACACCATAAAACATAATTTTCCCGGATTGCATGAAATACTCATAGTAAACATTTGTTTACAACTAGTACATTCAAAATCGATTTTCTGCATTTCATATTTATATTTGGTATTCTGACATTAGTAGATAAAAACAAGCATTTCTTACAGATTAAATTGTAGGCAGTTCTGAAATATACATATACATATACTCATTGTTTTATTGGCGCACTTTTATCCATTCATTCAAAACGAGTGTTTCAATTGGGCAAATGAGCAGTTATCATACCACCGAATTGATATCTGCGTTATATATCGTTGCTTGATATATTTTTATTATATCATGATCAACAGGAAGTTCTTATATCAGTCAATGTGTGGAGTTACGTGGGATTTGCGACAAAGTCAACAGTTTCTATCAACATGAATCAGTTTCAACAAACAAACAATTTGATACCAAGAACGTACATATTTTATTCTAGTTTAATGTCATAAATAACACAAACGTTTATTTTGATGGGACTATACATCTTAAATATCGATAAAGTGTTTGCACTCGCAAGTGTTGCACAGAACGTCGAGACAAATGATAACTGTATGCTAATCCTCAACTATTTAAACAAACGATTTAACACGCTAATGTTAATATTGACACCATCATCAAAATGTCAATTGTAATACACATCTCCAAAATGGCGTTTCCAAACTATTCGGTGAAGTGTGTTCTTCGATTGAATTTGTCGCTTCAGTCCATTCCTGATTTCCAATTCAAGACGTTTATAATTAAAGCGGGTGTACTCTTCCCATTCGTAGTGCAAACAACTTTTTTTCTCTATACGCGACATCTTTTCGAACGCCGTTGCTACATGTATTTCAACGTGTAAAATCCGGATAAGCATAATCAGCCGGGATCCGTACATTTTAAATATAAACATTTGATTGTTTTGCATAATGTTTTGGAAAATGTGGTATGATAAACAGACAAATAAGTTAATGTCCCATCGTTTTGTAATATATCAGGCTCGGCACGAATAAAATAACGGCTCGTCGTTATATTATTCTAAGCCTCGCCTGATGTATTACAAAACGATGGGACAGTAACCTGTTATTCTCTATTAAGCAACAAAGTATAAAGTGTAAAAAGTTATTTGTTTCCATTGACCAGTTTGCAACATATGGATGAAATCGTCAATTTAATTAAATCTCTCACGAGTTTTTGAATCGTGTTTACTGCATTTGTTCATCTTTGAAATTGCTAGATAACATGATTTATTGTCCGGTTTGTCGGTTCGAAACGAAACCTGTTTAGAAAATTCATGTACGATGTCATGGTTTAAATGTCAAACATCGTGGTGTCCTTAAAGCACAGCGTAATCGTACTATAGTGCCATCTTACAATCGTGTTCACGCGTCATCGTTCCGTCGTGATTTCTATAAATATTTTCAAAACACATAGGCACTTACGACACCGCACACCTTACATTTAGCCTTAATGCAAGTTAAATGATAAAGAGCTTTAATCTTTTAGTTCTGATTAACAAGAAAGCTATCTAGTATCGCATGTTCTAGTTTTAAAAAGTGATAGCAAGCATGAGAATAACGTTAATTTGTTAAGTTAGGTTAGGAAATTCACTTAGTCGTGAAAAAGGGTATTTATTTTTATCTTAAATTAAATATTGATACATTTACTGTAAATAATGATTCTCTGAGTATTTATCTTTTTTATTATATTTAGATATTACAGATGATTCGTTTTAATTAAAAAATTGCCTACGCATGTACACAATCTGATGAAGTGAGTGGCCGTAAAATGGCTACTAAAGTTAAAAATCAAGAAGATGATTTAGAGAGTGGAAGTACAACTGCAGAGGATAACAGAAGTGAGCATGTAGCAGAATCGAATGGTAACATGGAATTCTTCAAAACGCTAGCACGTGGAACGCACTATGGAATAAGTTTTTATTATTAAAAACAAGCGTGGAGTTTGTGATGAAATAATGTTCACTCTATTCGTCAAAGTACACACTGGACTCTCACCAGTGCATATGTTTCATGAAAATGGTGAATGCGACAGTCCGATTCTATTCATAATAAAAATTGATGATAATAATTATAATACTATAACGTACATATATGCCTGATTTAAATCTTGTACAAAAGCTACTGTACATTAAAATTTTATAATGGCAAGCTCTTGCTTCGTGAATGTTGCATGTGTGCTATTAAAGCCATAAAGTCCTTCTTTGTCTGAGATGGCACTATTTGTGAAGACCAGCGCTCAAACTCAATTAATTTTCTAAATAAGCGAAATTGAACAATTGTTGGATTTCAAGCGTTGTTTTTATTTAAAGGCATTCAATTGTGTTGGGTCTTGCGCTGTGGGGGATGGCCGAATTAAATTACAAAATCTCCGATCCGTTGAGGTGACCATCAATGGCGCCGCGATCGGGTCTTGACCAACAAAATGACACATAATGTTATTTCCTCACAACTTTCATCACCATTGATCGTACTTCATTTTGTTTTCAGATTGTCTGCGACATGTCGGATGTCTGCACTAAAGGCATACAAATGAAGAAATATTTAGCAGACTTTTACGACCAAACAATCGCATTAAAAACACAGCTACCTAGTGAATATTCTAATTTATTATCTAAACTGTACGATGTTACATTGCAAAACAAAATGACAGAAAACAAGGAGGCTCTAGATAAGGATTTCACCATTGCTGTAGCAGGTATATAAAATTATATTTTTAAAACTTCTATTTTGTATTTAGATCTCATATGTGTGAAGGATTCAGTCACCTTTTTCAGGTAAAGTGGTTTGAATATTTGTTCTGCAAATATTTTTTACCTTAGCTACAGACCAAATTGTTAAGACATGCTAATAATCAACAGGTGAAACAGAATCCCTTGTGCGAAGTTTTATGAACGTATTAGTTGGCTCGGAAGTTATCCCGTACTTTCTCGTCACTGAACCGTCAATCGTCTGTTCCATTCACGCCATACCATATGAAGACGAACAATCCATACACATTCAGATGGCGAACAACGAAGAGGATATAATACTTTGCGGCAATATTAGTTCGTTAAAAAAGACGTGGAAAACGCTTCAGGCAACATTAAAAGGGAAAACCTGTCATCGTGTAGAAATTTGCTGGCATCTTCCATATTTTAGAAATACGGTAAATAAAGAAACATTGGTTATAATCATTTGATTATCATTTAGTTGTATACAATGAACGACAATACTTCCATTATCTAGTTGAGGAAAGGTACGAATAAATGCGTTGTTGGAAAAGTTATTTGCATATAATACTATGCTATAATGTTTAAACCTATTTTAGAAAAACGTAAAAATAACCAGCAACCCATTCAACGAGGACTCTGAAAAAATGGCTAGCTTTGTATCCGATGCATCAATCCTGATATATGTTTGGCGCAGGACTAAAACGACTTTTGAAAACGAAGACAAGGTGAAACTATTTTGATCAATTTTGAAATTAGCCCATTTGCATACGCTTCTTTGTTTAAGTTAGGACTCGTTGAAAATTATAATACAGTCGTCGCAATACTAAGACATTGGTTATCCTTTTAAACGAGTTTTTCAAACATTAGTCGTTCTAGACTTGTAATTTATCATGTTTTGGAATATCATTACATCATTATAAAATAAATCACATGCATTTATTTTTTATTCAGTTAGTGCAGATTTGTAAGCATATACACGGACACCAAAAACAATTCAGCTGAAATTCTTTCGATCAAAGCCACATGATGTTTGCATGCACAAATGGGATCAATGATGCAGAACAGGAGCAACTCGAAACATTACCATGGAACGAACTTGTTGCGAACATTCAGAAATTATTTCCAAGACTAACAGAAGACGGAAACATATTTAAGCTTAAAGGATGCGCATGGTTAAAGGTTCGTTGATTTGATAAATCGGATGTTTAATCTTACACCTTTTTACAATGTTATATTATAAATGATACATGTCAATAGTGAAGAAAATTAAAAAAACAAATTCATTAAATGTGTGATTCTGAGATATTATTATAAATATATTTGTATAAATAACATACGGAAATTGTAATATTACTTTTGAGATCAAATGTTTCTATATCCGCAGATGGGAGGATTCCTTTTGTCGTCCGATTGCCAAAAGGGCGAATTAGAAAGATTTCTATATGGACTTAAGAGTATGGTTGACGCTCAGCAGATGAGAACAATTCAAAAACACTACAAGTGATGCTAGAGTCAACATTTTAAATTACAAATATGTACCATTGAAGTTTTATCTATAATTTATATAATAATGCTTATTTAAACCTTTTTTTCAGTTGGCTTGATTCATTTTTGCAGCACGTTCTCAAATACGCATCTGATAGAATCAACTTTGCACGAAACGCAAAAGTAACAAAGAGTTCCATACGTGAACAGTTCGAATGCGTAAACCGGTTTTACAAAGAAACAGAGAAGGTAAATATAAAAAACTATCTCTCTTTCATGGATTTCAATAATACCAACCTGCATCAGCATGTTTTACACTCACATACATATCCGCTCACACGCAGACGCAAATACACACCAACAACGCAAGTATGAATCAAAGCACACGTTCATACATTTTCAACATAGCATTTTTTATTTTGCAGATGAAAACGGAACTAGAACAACTTGCACGTTCTCAATGTATGCAGATGACGGATCTGTTGAAAAAGCACTTTAAGCAGAGTAGCGTTAACAGCGATATAAAAAGTAGATTCTATGCAAATAAAGACCTGGATATTCCAAGTGATGAAGACATCTTAGGGGTACAAAATATTATACGGTCATACATCCTGAAGATGATTTTGGCGGAAATAGATCCATGGGAACAGAGCTCCAAGCCTACCAGAGCACCGTAGAAATTGTAAAAGGAGCTTTTGAAAATAAATGCCAAGTTCTTCGAGAGGCTTACTTAGAGGTTGAACACTTTATCGAGGGTGTCTCTGAACCAGAATCCCGATTATACTGTAAGTACGTGTAATATATTTTAAAGAGTGTCGAACCGTTAGAATCCTAAATGCACTATGAACATGCTTTTGAGATATATGATTGGTAAACGTATATTATTGAAGTGTAAATGTTTGTTTTTGGTCATCGACCAACGGTTTTGGAGTCAGATGCATAGGATATAAACTTAGACGGCGATAGTTTGAGTTATTTGATATCACACATCGGAAATACAAACACTAATTACGTTAATTACAACATTATTATACACCAAACTGTCAATTGTGTCTATTATAACACGAGCATTTAGAAAAACACTTCTGCATATTATAGTTCATAACATATACCTTAATTCATTAATCCCGGGTCGTTGACTTACTCTTGCGTTTCTGTGATATCGAGATAAAAATTATATGCGCGACACCGTCGAATTCCATTTACGTAAATCTTGGCAATCACCGATACCTTCGAAATCTCTACTCCGTTATACTATTCGAACAAAGACACATGCGTCGTTATTGATATGAATATTTATTCCAGTTTGCTTAATGTGTCTTCAATCTTGTAAAATAGCTTTTGCGAAGCTAGTTCGAGCTTCTATGCATGACGCATTTGTTTAAAAGTCTGTGTGGAATACATTCTGACATAAGCACATATACTAATAATGTCAGCGGCGTTTTATACGTAAAAACATTTCAGTTATGTTAGAGGACGTCAGAATAATAGAGAAAATTACGAGATATTTAGAGGGTATAACGTCATCTTAAACCAAAATAAAGAATTCTAGATTCACTTAAATGCACATTCATATTTGAATGTTGCAGCCTACGTCTGGATATAGTAATTTGGTATTACGTTTGCCCATTGTTCTTTTCTCTTTCTAGTTGAAAAAGGAAATATTGTTCTTGACGCGCTGTGGGATATTGGGGGATTTGTGAAAGATTTCCTCACAGAAACCCCCATATTAAATATTGCAACATACATTACCATTGGCGTGTTAGGTTTGTTGGCGCTTCCAGTTGGCTTTGGAATAGTAGCTAAACTACAGAAAGATCTCTATTAGTTCCACGAAGACAGCTCTCAGTTCCTAGATAAATGGCTTAAAGTGGCTTTGAAAGATTTCATGAAAAGAAATTATATCAATAAACTGGTGAAAAAAAAATATCTCTCACGTTTAAAAGGTACCATCGATATGATGTGCGAACACATCGTGCCTTAGTCAATGAAAGCAAACAAGGTTTTGCTCGATGATCTGCTGAAAAATACCCGCAGTTCTAAAACGATTGTGGCAGAATTTTCTCCTGTGCGAACCAGCATGCAACAACATATTACAAATTTACGACTTTATCATTTAAAGTTCAAACCACATGATACATTTCACCCAATGAAAGTTAAAACGTTAGTCAAGATTACTAGCGGTCATTGTTCGGATGTTTATTCAGCTGAATATATGAAAGCAGATGTATCTTTCAGGATTGTGAATGCTCGCTCCTGCGATCTGTTTTCTCACTTCGGCCACTTGGAAATGTTAAGGTAAGTAACAGTAAGCTATGAAAACGCGTAAAGTACTATATAGGAAATATTAAACTAAAGAGCACTATCACGAGAGAGATGATTTACCGTTTGTCATTTTTAAGGCAAATGAACATTGCAATACGAGAAAATAGAACAATACGACAATACAATTTACGGAAATATTAAACTTTTAAAGACAAAATTGATGAACACAAACACTTCGTTGTTGCAGGAGATTACAACATGAGCATATTGTCCGCTTCATAGGAGTATGCTACACAGACAGGTTACCAGCTCTTGTCGAAACTAAAGTAACGGAAAGGGGCAGCTCCCGGCTAATGTTTATGTTTGAAAGATGCGATAAGACTCTTCAAGATTACGTATTTAGCACCCCGAAACTTCAGTTCGGGTACCAACATTATAATAATTGTGTTTTAAATAAGTCGTATGTTTACATTTTTTATTTAATGTAAAACATTTTGTTTATATTGATAGTATTTGAAATCAACATGCAATTAATGTAGAAGTAAAACGCATACATATTGAACACAAACTACTTAACACACCTATATATATAGAAACATTGAATCGGTCTTGCGGAAAGAGGCGCTGCAATTCTACAACCGAACATCTCAAGTAATTTGCACGGCATTGCTCTATCTACACGGAAAAGGCTAGCATCACGGGCAACTGAATCTTGGAAACACTTTGGTAGATCACTGTGCACCATTTATTAAAAAAATATGCGTACAAAACTGTTCATTTTTCATTTTGAACATGTACATGGGTCTGTGGGTTTAATTAAAACTTTACTACAACTGTTGAATAACGTTTGCACTCAATAAAAATAAACCTGATTATTGGACTATGATTTTTTTTCGTTTGAATACTGCATATTTTGAGTACAAAATAGCAATTAAATTTTAAAACATTAACAATGATGAATATTAAATAGTTATGTTTTCAAATTTCAAAACGATAACGGTATTTTGTAGTGGACAAACGGGACGGTGAAAATCCTAGAACCTTCCGTTCCTTATCATGCAATCAGAATAGATTGCACCAGGTTAATGGCTCCAGAAATCGTGTCCGTTGGGACAGTTTGCAAGGAAACGGACATTTTCAATTTAGGGACTTTATTATGGGAGCTCTGGTATGGACGGTAAGAATGCATTCCAATCAATATAATCGTTAAAACAATGCCATACTATGTGTTGTTTCCTCACATCTTATTTGGCGCAGCTTACATTTCATAAAGATACTATTAGAAGTGTTTAATACAGATGGCTTTGTTTTTTGAGCGAGTCTAAGAAAATCTAAACCACGAGCAAATAGTCGCGTCAGTCTTTATTCGCCAATTAATTGCATTTTATGTATCCCATCGTTTTCCAAATGTTCTTCCACAAAAATAACAAATACAAGTGGTAGAACAAAATTATTAACATCAAATATGTGTATGAAACTATACATAATGACGTCATAAAACAGTGCGGGACAGCGTTATCATATCAATACTCAAATAAAGCAAAGTTTGTTGAGTTGGTATTCATTTCAATAACACATGACTAGTGAGTTAAAAGTACGATGTAAAGATGCAATTGGTGTTATCAATTTATTTAGACTAGCTGATACCGACAGCCAAGTGGTTAAAAAATCCTTGAACTCATTGCCTCGTCCAAGCTGCGCCGCCAAACAACCTATGCCAGAGGGGCTGGCACGTTGTGTAGAGAGATGCTGGGATTCCAGTCCAGATAAGAGACCGAACGCAAGCACGGTTCTGCAAGAAATTATAACCCTGGTGTAATTAACATTTGGTGTCACTTGAAAGGTGCGCGTGTATCAACGCAGTCGTCTGAGGTTTTGCATGTTAAACTTATCTATATTTTTGATGTCCAGATAATGCTTCATATCGCTATATTCGCATATGTTTTGTATAGTAATGTTTTGTTTGTAAATAAATCAATTTTCGGCACAGCTATTAAACATTACCCATGGCATTTCTGTCATGGAATCGAACGTTGGTTGCAGAATGTTTATTGATATCTGTCCAAAATAAATATAAAAAAAATGCACTGCAAATTTAAAAATAAATCCTCATCACAAATTGTAAAACAACACATCAATTTTCAAAGAGAAACAAAACAAAACACACAAACAAACACATACTTTTAACAATCTCAGGCCAACCAATGCATTGTTTTATTTTGCTTTACTTATTCCCGTAAAATTTCATCCATCTACGATATTTTTTTTGCCAAATTTGCATCGTCAATTTCATTTTTACACATGCGCTTCACCCTTTTTCTGAATAATGGTTGCAATCCCTTTTTTTTTTTAAATTTAATATATACTGTTGTTTATTTTCCTCGAATATACATTTATTTGATTTGGCTCAATTTTCATTATTTTAAGCAAATGAAGTGACTTTGATGTCCATCTTTTATATTATTGATGGGTGGTGCGGTAGTCGAGTGGTAACACGCTGTTCTACCATTCCAGAGGACCCCGGTTCAATTCCTGGCCGGAGAACTGGAAATTTCAGAAATGCTTTAAGTGTTTCCCACCCAACTAGAGATGAACTGGTATGAAAACCAGGTAATTCTCGCGTGTATCGGTGCTATACACTGAACACGTAAAAGAACCAAGGGATCTATTTGCAAAGAGCTAGGGTATCGCACCCGGATTCCTTGTATCTCAATACTGTCTCTTCAGCAAAAATTAAAGGATCCCATTGCAAATAAGTGCTTGCACTTTCATGGGTTATCGTTGACCGCGAGGTCAAAAAATAAATACATACATCGGCACTTAGAAGCAACAAGCTTGTTAACGCAAATGTAAAGAAGTAAATCTAAAGTGTGCTGTCAGGAATAAACAATAACATTAATTTTAGATACAGATGTATGTTGTGTCTGTCTCTGGTACGTGATGCGTGGATCGCCAGCAACTGCAGGATTGCTTAAATGTCACTATTGTTTACCTCAAATAAATCGTATGACAAACTATATTTAAAATAGCTTTGTAGTTGAAATGCACGTTTGTAAATTTTCCGTATCCGCAAAAATTGCTTATTGATTGCTTGCTATACTGTCAACACAATTGTCCAACTATTATCTTAGTGTAATATGTTTTTCATGTTTTATGGATCAGACTATTCGCATTATACGGATTCCGATTCGTTACAGACTTACCTTGTGCTAAGTTATGTAAATGTGTCTACTTTGTTTTGAATTACAATTTATTTTGCTGTTGTTTCTTTTTCCATTTTAGATCATTGTTTTTTCAGCTGGTATCATTTATTGTAAAGCAATTTATTATTAATTGGATGCAATGGAGTCCTTACATGGTTTTATGTTCTACACGACTTTACAGCATGCCATTAAGTATTCCTATCTGCAAACTATCGAAAGTTACATGGGACTTTTGGTGTCAAGAAGAAAATAATGTACATCTAATTGCACAGTTTCTACAACTAGAATGTGAACTTGTATTAACAAGGAGAAGTTGTATTTTATATGGATACATCCATCGGTCTATACTATGAAGTGCTAATTCATTGTGTTCATAATTTAACGAGTAAGGAGAATGCACTTAACATTTGGTTATTTTGCTTGTATCTAATTTAATTCCGACATCTTCAAAAACAGGTGTCATTTGCTATTTATTCAAATAATCATATGAAGTTAAATAAAACTGCACCAAATACGTAGTTCTTTTTTCAATAATATTTCAAATCGTTACAACATTAACGTTGATAGCAGCTTGCTATGTATCCTGGAATGTTTTAAAACGAAGAGCATTCTTAAAATTGAATAAAAAATCAACAATTTTTTCGCAAACGGAACTTCTTTATTGCACCACGCTCCCATAACGTGCAGTTTGTCATTCCGGGATATAAATCCGGTCTAACTATCAAAGTTTAATGTTCATTTTAAAGCGTGGACGCCTGTTAGGCGGGGCTGTTTCATTATACGGCTCTAATGCAAAGATGTTTAAACTAAAAGAGTAACATTTAAGGTCAAATCATGATTAAACTTGCTCCAAATATTTTAATGGCATTTTCACTGACTTTAAAGTTGTTGTATTTGATTAAATTGATGACGGCAAATGTGAGGGTAGTTTCCTTATATGACTGTAGTGAACCCTTCTCAACACTCTTCAAGTAACAACTTTTGTCCAAGTTCTATGAAACTTTGTCTGAATATTTGCAGGAGTGGTATCGCGGTTGATATTTAAAATGGCTGCGGTTGGTTGAACATCATTGCCTCAAATAGGCGGAGTGTTTTTCGTACATGGCTATAGAGAAAATTTGTTAACACTCTGCTAGTCATATGTTTGGTTTTAATAATAATGAGAATTTTATCAGGTCAATTGGTCTAATGGTATCAAGGATGATTTCGAAAATAGTTCCGGTATGCTGAAAATAATTGCCGCCAGGGCCGTTGATACTTGTCTTATATGGCTTAATCGAAACCTTGTTAACGAGGTTTTTGGGTCGCGTCAGATACTCGTGTTGATAAGATTGATATAGAAACTGTTTCAGCCTTACTTCCACTTTAACAGTCGACTGTTGAGGCAGACAAAAGATAATCAACATGCATAAACGCAACGAGATTAGAGGCAATGCTCTCCGACACATGACATTTAAACATTGGACGATTTTCATCCAACCATTCCGATAAACTGTCGCGTGCCATCGGTCACTAAAGCTTTTGTCGCCCTAGATGTCATGTGCGTCAGCGATTTTAAACGTACACGACTTTTCTACAATATTTCGAATTATTACACGATGACAGTTATAATCTTCGCAATCCCGTTATCAAACCAACTTATTGATTAGGTTGATCTGAATGTAAAGTTTTTTTCACACGTGAAAAAAACTATCCATGTCAGATTTTATATCGTAATAAAGGCAGTGTAGTCGAAGTGGGGAACATATTGCAAGTTGACATCTAACAAATGAAAAACGTATCATGCACATAAAAAAGAAATCATTTTATTTTTGTATGAATAACTTTTTAAAATTGTCATAAATTTAACTATATATTCTCAAATAAATTAACATTTTTATTTATCATTATAATGTTAAAAATATAAATATTTTTTTTGTTTGCATGTTTTTTTGTTCTCCATTAATATACCGACGTGAACAAGCGAAAAAGACAACGTTTATAAACAAAGCTTTAAATGTTCTTGTCGAATGGAACACTATAGTAAGGAGCCGAGTCGTTCCGAACGGGAAGATCACTTTGTCGCTGTCCTCACAACGCCTGAGCATGCGCACTGGCGAATTTCCGGTAGAAAACGAAAGTGGACACTGCTAAGCAAATTACCCCCGTGCTGAGAAACACGATAGTGGTGATGAGTACTGCTCCATTCATGCACATCGTTTCTTCTGTGATGATTTCTGAATATAGTGATTGTAATTTGTAATAAAGAAATATAGATAAAATCAATAATGTAAAGTAAGACATGCTATACTAAAAACGTGTAAGTTGCATGTGTTTATGATAAGTCGATTTAAACATTATACACATCACATGTCAGTAAAAAAATAATATGCCTTTATCTCATTTTAATACTTTTCAAGCGCCTTCATCAAAGTGTCGTTTAATATTTTAAAGATAAATTGCAGTTTTGAAAATGGTGAAACAATTCTACTGATAATCAAACAGTTAAATTTGCCCAGTGTACATTTACACGGTATTTAGTATTTGTTTTAGTAAAAATCACTCACGGATTTCGGAATATTTCTCCACAATTTTTACTCGAGCACCGACGTCGATATCGAAATCCTCTGTCTGTCTTTTGGCAATGTCATGTCCAATGGACCCCACGCTTTCTTGCTTGCTCGGGACTTTGTTCGATGCATTGATTTCTCCTGTCACGTTGGCAGGCGTAACATCTCGCTTCTTGCGTCCCCAACCGGCATAGCCCATGCAGTTGGACTTTGATAGAAACGGTAATACACGTTATCATCTATATTATGCAAGTTTAAATCCTTTTTTATCTTACAAAATATTTTTTATCTGGCAAAAGAGGTCAATCCCGTCATCCAATGAAAAACTTCCCGTATTTAATGTTGCTGAAACCTTTTAAATCCCTTATTCTCTACAAGAAACAGTTAAAATAGATATAACAGGAAAAGTATAAATCCTTATCTTCGTTCACAGAAGAAATTATTATAATCAACGGAATTCATAAAAAATACGTTTATGTGAAACTGAACATTAAATTAACTCATGATATAAGAGCAGCGCTCTGGGAAAACCGGGCTTAATGCATGTGCGTAATGTATCATCCCAAATAAGCCTGTGCCGCCGCAGACTGGACTGATTATTGTTAAGATCAGACGTCAATTTAACCAAAAATCCATATAAACGGAAATATCGCCCCTATTTAGTCTTAGCTGAGTGCACAGGCTCATCCGGGTCGATAGTGTATGAACATCATCAGTTACGTACATATCCTTCCGATTGGCCGCTGCCGAATCCACGCTTAAAGGTGGATTCACATATTTTGGCATGTATTGAAGTCTGTCGTTAAATGCTTTATATTGATAAATGTTAAAATTGGATCTAAAAAGCTCCAGTAAAATATCAATTCTAAAATTGAATAAAGAAAACAAAAGTAAACCTCAACAGGGCTCAAACCACTGACCCCTGGAGTCCTGGAGTAAAAGTCTACGATTTAGACCACTCGGCCACCCGTCCTCATTCAATCAAGTATTTATTTTATACTTTATATACGTAACCCTCGTAGTTTCACAAAAATAAAACGACAACAACAGAACTCTCCAAATTATTAAATCGTTTTGCGTTGCAACGATTTATAATTTTCAGGTTTTTTAATCGTCAAAAGATGCATATAATGGCTAATTTAGAACATGATAAATGTTCAGTATTATTGTTTCCTAACAAATATCATAATTTAAACGAAAATTTGCGAATCAGAAACAACTTTTTTGTCAATTTGTCAATTTACCAAAACGTGAAAAGGCCCCTTTAAATGTTCGTCAGTTTAGTACCTATCTTTCCGATTGGTCGCAACCAAAGCCACGCTTAAATGTTCGTGAGTTGGATTACCTCTTCACAGTCGCCTTTACAGACTTGCAGCACACATGTAAAGTTCATCTCAATCGCTCCTCCCTCTAAGTTGGTTGACCGGAAGGCCCCGAACTCGCTCATGAGGTAACCGCACTTGAAACGCGAGAAGTTCGGGAACAGGTCCGTGTCAGTGGCGCAACTGAGAGTGATGCATATTTCGGTTACAACACCATTGGCGAAAAGCATGTGTACATATTGCCGTGCTAACCTTACAGTAAGAACTCAATTCACACATCCGGGGTGATTTTGGTTGTATTTTATCACAACGGACAGGTGGGGTGGGAGGCGGAAAACTACAACGGGCGAGGCATGGTATGGTATTGCGCAAGGGGGGTTAGAGGGTTAGGGTTAGGGTTTGGGTTAGTGTTATGGGTCGGGTTAGGGTTTGGGTTAGCCTAAACCCAACCCTAACCCTAATCCGACCCTTAACCATAACCCTTACCCTAACCCTTTTGGGGGGTTATCACCCCTGACCATGCCTCGCCCGTTGTAGTTTTCCGTCCACTTTATACCCACCGCAAAAGACAACATTAAAACTGAATGTAGAGAAGCTATTTCAGTAAACAAAAAAGTGCGTGTAAGGCCATTTTTTTATATTCATGATTTTTCGTTATTATCAATTTATACGTGAAAGTTGTGAGAGTTAATGCAGTATGTATCGTCATTTTTTATCTAGTGCCATTATATAGACCTTTTACAATAAAAAACCCAGACTGTATCTGTATTCAATATGTTAATTGGCTTCTCGCGAGGGGAGACAAAACGGCCACTCTCTTACCAATTCGCTTCAACTTATTTATCAGTTAGCATTATTATGTTATGTAGTTTATCATTTTCGTTTAATTTCTCTTTTTCTTGTGAGATGACAAATATATTGTAGTTTTACAAAAACAAATGAAGATAAAATTATATCCCCACCATAGCGAACATAACATTCTTCCGAAATAAAAAGCAAATATCAGATGTTTTCTGTAAATTACACACATAAATGTACAATGTTTATCAAACACAGTGAAAAAAGTGACTATTTTCAAACGTCCAATTGCATATAATTCAGTGATAAAACGACAACTGTATAAATCATTTTAACAGTAAAGGTACCGGTCTCTGCTTAAACTCAATTGAAATAAAGGATGAAGGCACGTTTAGCAAGATCTTAATTTAATCCGTCATCTATTGTGAATTTCCATCAATATAAAAACACCTTAGCCCTAATCTTTTGCTAAATTCGATTGCATTTGTTCTGTAGTGTTATTGTTGTTTGAGTCATTAGTGTTTTGCTTAAGAAATCTATTGAAAATACATATTTTTAGATTGTGTCAATATGATTTGGAATTAAGAAGGGCGTTTGTTTTATGCTCCCACTTACATGGGTTGTTTAAGGCTTGTCAGTCCGCCCATCTCCAGTAAACATGCCCATATCGGCTGGAATGATGACATTACCTGAGCTCTTTGCTGATAAAGAGCATACATTGTCCCGACTTTGAAGTTATATACTAGTTTTTAATATGGGTTAAAAAAAAATATTTTTTTTTGGGGGTGGGGGTGGGGGGCATTCTATTGCAATTACATGATGTTATTTCGCATATAAGAAGTTTTTATTATGTTATGTAGTTTAACATTTTCGTTAAATTGCTCTTTTTCTTGTGAGATGACAAATATATTGTAGTTTTACAAAAAACAAATGAAGAGGAAATTATATCCCCTCCAAAGCGAACATAACATTCTTCCGAAATAAAAAGCAAATATCAGATGTTTTCTGTGACTTATACACATAAATGTACAATGTTTATCAAACACAGTGAGAAAAGTGACTATTTTCAAATGCCCTATTGCATATAATTCAGTGATAAAACGACAACTGTATAAATCATTTTAACAGTAAAGGTACCGGTCTCTGCTAAAACTCAGTTGAAATAAAGGATGAATGCACGTTAAGCAAGATCTTAATTTAATCCGTCATCTATTGTGAATTTCCATCAATATAAAAAACACTCTAGCCCTAATCTTTTGCTAAATTCAATTGCATTTGTTCTGTAGTGTTATTGTTGTTTGAGTCATTAGTGTTTAGCTTTAGAAATCTATTGAAAATACATATTTTTAGATTGTGTCAATATGATTTGGAATTAAGAAGGGCGTTTGTTTTATGCTCCCACTTACATGGGTTGTTTAAGGCTTGTCAGTCCGCCCATCTCCAGTAAACATGCCCATATCGGCTGGAATGATGACATTACCTGAGCTCTTTGCTGATAAAGAGCATACATTGTCCCGACTTTGAAGTTATATACTAGTTTTTAATATGGGTTAAAAAAAAATTTTTTTTTTTGGGCGTGGGGGTTGGTGGGCATTCTATTGCAATTACATGATGTTGTTTCGCATATAAGAAGTTTTTATTATGTTATGTAGTTTAACATTTTCGTTAAATTGCTCTTTTTCTTGTGAGATGACAAATAAATTGTAGTTTTACAAAAACAAATGAAGAGGAAATTATATCCCCTCCATAGCGAACATAACATTCTTCCGAAATAAAAAGCAAATATCAGATGTTTTCTGTGACTTATACACATAAATGTACAATGTTTATCAAACACAGTGAGAAAAGTGACTATTTTCAAATGCCCTATTGCATATAATTCAGTGATAAAACGACAACTGTTTAAATCATTTTAACAGTAAAGGTACCGGTCTCTGCTAAAACTCAGTTGAAATAAAAGATGAATGCACGTTAAGCAAGATCTTAATTTAATCCGTCATCTATTGCGAATTTCCATCAATATAAAAAACACTCTAGCCCTAATCTTTTGCTAAATTCAATTGCATTTGTTCTGTAGTGTTATTGTTGTTTGAGTCATTAGTGTTTTGCTTTAGAAATCTATTGAAAATACATATTTTTAGATTGTGTCAATATGATTTGGAATTAAGAAGGGCGTTTGTTTTATGCTCCCACTTACATGGGTTGTTTAAGGCTTGTCAGTCCGCCCATCTCCAGTAAACATGCCCATATCGGCTGGAATGATGACATAACCTGAGCTCTTTGCTGATAAAGAGCATACATTGTCCCGACTTTGAAGTTATTTACTAGTTTTAAATATGGGTTAATTTTTTTAGATTTTTTTTTTGGGGGGGGGGGGTGGGGGGCATTCTATTGCAATTACATCATGTGGTTTCGCATATAAGAAGTTTTTTTTAAAGATACAAATTGTTAAAATGCGTTCGAATATTGATTCGGTATTGGTCCGCTCTCTGTGGAGATATATATAATGTATCTCTCAGCCTGACATATGTTCGACATCACATCTGTTAATAATTGTTAAATATACCTTTCACATGATATTTTAGAGAAATATAGATAAACTGTCGGGCACTGTACTGGCTTATAGTAGAATGATTTCCCTTGATTGAAGTTTGTTTATATTTTGCGGAGAAAAAAAGGATTTAAACTGTGAATTGCGAATTATAGAAGGATAATTTAAGTTGTGTGAAATATGAAAGGATGTATCATACTGATTTTTTTAATCTAGAGGTGAGAGACTTATTGTAAGAAACTTTATTCTAAATAACTTTGATACGTGTCGATGATCTATTTTTAGTGACACAAGCTGTGCTACTTGCACTTGACTATTTATCGAGAAATCGTGTTTATCGTGAACCTGGTAAATAAGGCTTAGTGTAAAACCTCCATTTATCTCTTTTTTCGATACGCTTGGATAGAGCGCAACTTAGTTTAGAGCGTAATGGGCGTCTGTACTGAAATTTGGCGTGCTAGAATAGGTTGTTTCACGCAGCCTATTAAATGTAAAACAAAATTACAAGTTCTGATTGTTAGTGGTTCCAGTATATCGCTGTGCATTCGTGTGACGCTATTTTTACTCCTAGCCGTGCACGGCATTGAACCGAACCTTGGACCTGGTTCTAGGGGTGGTTATCCACGCGGGACTGGAGGACGTAGTTCAAGAGCTAGAGGTCAGGGAAGATGCTCAGATACAAATAACAGTGAATTAGACCTATTTTCCCTACCGTCCCAGGCGTCCGAGAAGCCCCAAACGAGAAGAACTTCGCGATTAGTCTCCAACCAGTCAACTATGAATGCTTGGCTTACAAATTCTCAGAACGAGAGAGATCTCCCATCCGGACATACTTTCGATAATACATATGATCCATCTGATAACCCATCCATTGCTTGTAGTATTGACTCGTTTTCCGATTCTATGGAGCCCGGCGATGTTCATGACACAACTGTTACACCTAGTGAACATAACACAACTGTTACACCTAGTGAACATGAAAATCTTACAATGACCATATTGATTGATATACAAAAATATTGCAAAGATCTTAACAGAAAATTTGATAAGTTGGAGAAGTCCGTTGATGATTTAAAAAAAGAAAACAAAAAACTACAAGAACAAAACCACATGGTCGCGGAAACTGTAAATTCGCTTGCTGCAAATGTGTCGGAGCTTGAATTAACATCAAAACGTTCTACATATAAATTGGATCTGCTCGAGGGTCAATCAAGACGTCAAAATCTGAACTTTTCTAACATTGAAGAATCAAGAAATGAAACATGGGACGAATCGGAGTCAAAAGTACGAGACTATATAAAAAGTGACCTTAAGCTAGATGAATCGGCAATAGGTATTGAACGTGCCCACCGTCTTCCAGGGAAAAACTATCCACGTCCTTTGATCGTTAAATTTTCTCTCTTTAAGGATAAGGAACGCATTATCAAACGATATCGAGAGCAAAGGAAATCCGATCTGGAGCACGAAACCAGTGATGCAACTTCTAATGAGGCATCTGCGACTGATACCGGAAGTGGAAAACGTGTTCGTGTGAGTGAGGACTTTACGGAGCGGGTCCGGAAGGCTAGATCCTCTCTTATTCCATTCTAGAAAGATTCACTTGCAGCTGGAAAGAATGCTTATCTACGTCTTGATTAACTTATCGTAAATGGAAACAGCTATGTGTACGACGAAAATAAAAAGCGTCCAGTTCCATCATTTAAATAGGTTGCCGGCCAACGCTCCTGTGATAACATAAGTGTTAACAATGACTTATATTTAAATGAAAATAACACTGACTTAACTGTGAACTATTTTGACTCTCAGCGTAATACACTAACGAGTTTGAATGACAACAGGATAATAATTAATGATAACAATAATGATCCAACAAATTGTCTTCATAATAACATTTCTTCTGTGAAATCTTATCTTAATATTTGTACGTGGAACATTGGAGGTCTTTTAAAATACAAAGATGATATAGATTTTCATAATTATATCTCAACATTTGATATTGTTGGATTAAACGAAACGTGGTCTGTCAAAGATAATATGTTTGATATTCATGGTTATACCCATTTCTGTTATTCTCGACCGAAAAGACAGTCCGCTTACAGAGGTTCCGGAGGCGTGTCAGTTTATATAAAAGATAATCTAATTAATGGTGGGCTGATTGAACGTATTTGTCATGATGTTACTGAATGTGTTGTCTTATTATTTAAAGGCTCATTGTTTAAAAATTTAGATGACATTATTTTTGTTTTTGCCTATGTTTCACCTGAATACTCAACTTTTTATGATGGAAACGATAACAATTCTATTGATATTCTATGTACCAAAATAAATAACATTATTGCTGATTTTCCAAATACCGAATTATTTTTGGCAGGCGATCTAAATTCTAGGATCAAACACTTCAACGATTTTATTCCAGAAGATGATCTGTCATTTATTTTTGGGAATGATAATGATTACCCATCTGATAATTTTGCAATTCGAAGAAATTCTAAAGATGAACATTAAAATAGTTTTGGTTTATCACTTATAGAATTATGTTGTACATTTGATATCCATATTTTAAATGGTCGTCTTTTTGGTGATAAAGTGTAATTTTACATGTTTTGCTAATAATGGTGCAAGTGTCGTAGATTATATGATTGCGTCATCAAGTTTATTTAGATATATTTCTGACTTTAAAATCAGTGATAAAGATAATTCTGATCACTTTCCACTTATTTGTCAATTATGTTATGAATCAACACAAACAAATTATTCAACAAGCAATATTTATGATTCAAATGTGCGTTTATGGCAGAAGTTTATTTGGAAAGAAGAATTGAAAGAAGATTTTAATAATAAATTTTGCATAAATTTCCGATGTTTTAAAGAAAATCTAAGAAATCGTAATGATCGTACTTTAAGTTCGTATATCTCTGATTTTATTACGGTTTTTAAACTGCTGGGGAAAATATGAAGTCTAATTCTAAATATTTTACTTCTTCACAGCCTGAATGGTGGGATCATGAATGTTATATTGCTTAAATTAAGTCACGAGCTTTACGATATTTTAGAATTACAAATGATAGACACGATCTTATGACATATAAGGCTAAAAAAAGTATATTCAAATCTATATGTTCAAACAAAAAAGTCATATGAGCTGAGAAAAAGTGTAATGATCTAGTTAGTTCCCGGAAAAATTCTAAAATGTTTTGGAAAACTTTAAAAGGAAACCGTAAACATCAATCAAATAGTATAGATCAAACTCAATGGCAAGATTATTTTAAAAATGTATTCATAAATAAAGAAAACAATTCTCAAGAGCAAGCTGACATCAGTCTTGAAAATATCCAATACGATTGTAATAGTTTAAACGCATCCATTTGTAACCAAGAAATCATTGATAGTATACATCTCTTGAAATCAAATCGTTCAGGGGGCCCTGACGGAATTTGTGTTGAAATGTATAAATTTACTATTAATGATATATTGCCCTTTTTAAATCCCATTTTTAATGAAATTTTTGATTCTGGTATTTTTCCTGAAAATTAGAGCGAGAGCATAATTACTCCACTACACAAAAAAGGATCTATAAACGATCCTAATAATTACCGTGGTATCTCACATATAGATTCTATATGTAAAATCTTTTGTCATATATTAAGTAATAGATTGACCATATGGTGTGATACTTTTGGTGTTATAGATAAGTCACAAACAGGGTTTAGAAAACAATATACAACATCAGATAACACTTTTACATTAATGGTGCTCTGTCAAAAATATTTATCTAAGAAAAAAGGTCGTTTATATTGTATTTTTGTAGATTTTGCAAAAGCATTCGACAGCATACAACATCAAAAACTGTGGAATGCTTTTGCAAGAAAAAATGTTAATGGTAAATTTTTGGTTATTATTCAATCGATGTATAGCAAGTTAAAATCATGTGTTAAGGTTAATAACAGATTGACGGATTTTTTCCCATGTAATATTGGAACCAGGCAGGGCTGTATGGCCAGTCCCATATTTTTTTCTAT
Organism: Dreissena polymorpha; assembly: GCF_020536995.1. Classification (NCBI taxonomy): domain Eukaryota; kingdom Metazoa; phylum Mollusca; class Bivalvia; order Myida; family Dreissenidae; genus Dreissena; species Dreissena polymorpha. The sequence goes on along the minus strand of NC_068361.1, from coordinate 98,649,432 downwards.
TTTCATAAATGACTTAGTTACATATCTGCACTCAAAATGTGATCATGGTTTATATGTCTCTGAAGATACAAATGAGTTAATTGCTTTAATGTTTGCTGACGATGTTTCCAGTTTCTCTGATACCATCATACGTCTGCAAAGGCAAATTAATTTAATTGAAAAAATCTGTAAATCTGTTGATATGAAAATCAATCTTGATAAAACAAATATCATCGTATTTAGAAATGGCGGTGTTGTTAAACAAATTGAAAAATGGACATATTGTGGAGAAAACATTGATATTGTATCATCTTATAAATATCTTGGTGTTTATTTAACGCCAAAACTTCTTTGGTCAAAAACTCAAAAAAAATGTTAGCATTGCAAAGTATAAAATCAATTGCTTGTATATTTAGATATCAACGTAAATTTGGTCATTTAAGTTCTGTAGATATTTTTTAAAGTTTTTGATGCCATGATTAAACCTATACTTTGTTACGGGTCCGAGATATGGGGCTATTCATATGTAGATAAAATTGAAAAAGTACAAATACAATTTTGTAAACAATATTGTTATTTACCGCAAAACACACATGATATCTTAGCTTTAGGAGAATGTGGTAGACTTCCTTTATGTATAACATATATGTCAAATTGCATCAAGTTCTGGTTGAAAATCACCCGTTTGGAAAATCATAGATACCCGAACCAGAGTTATAAAATGTTAAAAGATTTAGATGATGCAGGTAGAAGGACATGGGCTAGTCATATCAGAGAATTACTATTTAGTTATGGATTTGGTTATATTTGGTTTGCTCAAGGTGTTGGGCATGAAGACAATTTTATACATCTGTTCAAAACACGATTACAAGATTGTTATCTTCAAGTATGGAAATCAAAAATTGACAATTCTCCTAAAGCATTGCATTATAGATTTTTTAAACTGATTTGTACTGTGAACCATATCTGAATATAAATATGTCTTTTGTTTTAAGGAAAACTTTGTCAAGTTTTCGTTGCTCAGCGCATGGTCTCATGATTGAGAAAGGTCGACATTTATCAATAGATAGACCTTTAAGATTTTGTCCATTATGTGTAAAAAATAATATAAGCGTAGTTGAAGATGAATATCATTTCTTTTTTGAATGTAATGAATACGAAACATTTAGGCAAACATTCTTCAAACCTGACTGGTTAAGAAACCGATCTTATCAAATGTTATATGCTATCTAATGCTTAAAAGATGAACATAATGTAATAAGGATTGCTAAGTTTTTGCATAAGTCGCTTGTGAGAAGAAAAGAAATTTTAAACACACATACTTCAATATATTTTTGTAATGCTCTATCTAACATTTTAATCATGTGTATCATTTCAGAAACTTTTTTCTTTTTTTTTGCTTTAATGTTCTAAAATGTATGATTATATGATTATGTATCACTCTGCCTGATATATTTTGTAAATGCTGTATTTTGGGCCGGTGGCCTATATTACTTAATAAACATGTCTATATTTATACGCACAATGTGGTACCTCAGGCGCCAAGACTGATCGTCTATTTAAACAAAAGATTGATCATAATTTGCGTCTGTCTTCTTAAGGTTTGCTGTAACCTGGTAAAAGGTTACTATGTATGTAATTAAAGTAAATGTACGCATTTGCTTTTGCTAATATTAGTAAAAAAAATAAAACAAATGAAAAAGTATGATAATAAATGGTATAATCACATGTTTCTATGAAACATAGTATTGGTAACATTGTCATCAGTTTTGACAATCTTAGCTGATTATCATTGAAAACAATTTTTATTGGCAACCGTAGAAGCAGATTTAGATCTAGAAAATTGTGACGGCATTATTCCAATCTTGGGCCAACGCCAAGCAATAATGTTTCATAGGTTACTGCAACATATAAAATTATCAATTGTGTCATGGGTATGGCCGATTCGTTTGTGACAAACAAGGGTGCTCTTTAACACACGTGTGTGCTTTAGTTGCCTTAACTTCAAGTGTTGCCCCTTTTTCATTCACGCATATATAATTTATATTTGCAAAAATATATAGCAAAATAAGTATTGATTTAAAAACATTTATTTTTATAAGCAGGGTTACACATTGTCTGATTGAGATGGATAAACAAAATAGTTGTCCTGACAAATAAACCAATAATATTCTAATCAGACGATTCAATTCTCAATGTCATCTCTTTCCTTTACAAACTAGTCAGGAAATAGGTAAATAATATTCAAAGTAGTAACGGTATCAAAATGATAAATCTTAGAAAATCTACGTCCCAATGTATTGCGAATGGTTGTATATTTAATTCTAGTAACTACACATTTTGTTCGAATAACGGCTGTAATGTAAATGATGAATGAAATGCATTCTACTTTTACTATTCAACTATTTAATTAATGTAGTTGTTTTTTATTAACTGTCCAGAAACCTGATCAGAACTATAATCTAAATTACGTAATTAAATGTAAATAAAACGACCAAAGCAGTCACAGCTCTTCCTTTCAGGCAGTATTACCGCGTTTTAATAATATTGTCCGAAATATTGATACATTTTGTCGGGAATCTATTAATAAAACGGTGGGTGATTTTCTATATTTAACAAATGAAAGAAATGTATCGTCTGAAAAGATATAAACAAAAACTTCGGTAATATTATTGTTAAAGTAAACCAAATCTCGACAATGCTGTCATTTCGTTTGATACATTTAAATTATACTTTCCCTAATAAATTACTAATTATTTCAACTGTTACAGTGAAAAAAAACACAATATTTTTGTAGACATTTAATAGTTTATCGGTGTGTAATACTTAACTAGACCAGGGGTGGTATTCCAGTAGCTTCTTATCTTGTGGAAGTTTCCTTAAGTAATAAGTTTTCACTTAAAATAGCAGTTTTTTCCTTAATATTTAAGAAATTTCTTAAGTGGTATTCCATAAATTTCTTATATTAAGAAATTCCTTAAAACTGTTCGTTTTTTCCTTAAAATTTAAGAGACAAAATTATTCCCTTAAACTCGTCCTTAAAGTTAAAAACACAAACGCGTCCATTGTTTATTTACGGTACCCATTTATTTACACGTATTTTAATATTGACGTGCAATTTTGGAGAACATTTTATAAAGAGCGATGTTCTATTGGTAAGTAGCCTCAACAACTCGAGTTTATTTATAGATAGTCGGTTGTATCCGCTTGTTAAATCAATACTGTGTTGTGATAAATGCACTTTGTAAAACTGTGAAAGTTATAAATGCGTTATGGTTTATTGCGAAAATAACGTTTCCCATCGTTCATTATTCAGGAAAATATGAAAAACATCTCAACATAATGGTTAGATATTGTTTTAATGATGGTGTTTGTAAGTTAAAAAGACATTGGAATTGTATATTTAATTTTTCTTCAATAAAATTACCCCACCCATTTTGAAATGGTGGTTGATAATAATACACGTTATTGTGACACGCGTTACGTTTTTGTACAAAGATTGGAAGGATTTAACTGCCGTGTATTGAAATTGTGTGATTTGTGATATAACTGAAGGATAATGGATATAAATGAATGAATGCATTCTCAGAAAGTGACGTGCTTTACATACAAGTAAGCACTGGCACTTCAGAGAATTGTTCAAAAACTCAATTGGATTTTAAATGAAATGCAGGTAAGTGATTTATATATTTTATCGTTATAAAATAATAAAGTTTAATTGTCTTTTTTTGTAGACAATCATGCAAGTTAGAGAAAATATAGTTGATCTTCTTACAAATGGTCAACTATTAGAACGGTACAGATTTGATAGAAATGGGTTGATGTTTCTGGAACAATTACTTGGCCCAAGAATACAGCCAGCAACTCACCGACATAATAGTCTCTCTGCCATGGAAAAAATCCTCTTGACCTTAAGATTCTTGGCCACTGGTGGCATACAATTGAATGATGCCGACATACACAATGTTTCACAGTCCACCGTTTCTAAAGTAATTAACGAGGTTACACAACAACTTTCATCTCAACGGTTTGTAAACAGATTTATTAAATTTCCAACCACCATTCAAGAGCTAGATGTTCAGGTAGAACATTTTCATGGAATTGCCCGATTTCCAAGAGTGGTAGGATTAATTGATGGAACTCATGTTCGAATAAAGGCGCCATCAGAAGATGAAGCAGTGTATGTGAATCGAAAAGGTTTTCACAGTATAAATGTTCAAATTGTCATTGATGCTTTTGACAAAATAACAAATATTGTTGCACGTTGGCCTGGAAGTGTGCATGACAGTAGAATTCTCAATAACAGTGGTCTACGCCAGATGTTTGCGGACGGGCATATTCCCTTTAGAGGCAGATATCACATTCTGGGCGACAGTGGATATGCATGTTCAGAATGGCTGCTTACACCATATCTGAATCCACAGCCAGGTAGTCAGAGTGCCTACAACAGGTATCCATTTATAAAAAAATAATTTAAAAAAAATGTTTGTCTAAAAATTTAACTTATATGAACAGTTTATAGCATGAATGACGAACACATTATAACAATATAATTTATTTAAGTGTGCATACAATTTATTGACAAAACAGTTATTTCTAACACATCTGCATGAATAATTTTATATAGCGCAATAAAAAGCAGATGAATTTTCTTAGGAATGTGAAGATTGAAAGTTTAAATTAATTAGTGCTTCAATGTGTAAATATTAAATCAAATCAATAGGTTGTAATGGTAAAGTATCTTGATGAAGAAAAAAACAGTACCTACCAATAATGGAGTTTAATTCGTTTTTTTTACATATGTATTTTGCTCTGTTTATAAAAACATTTTCTTGCATGTAATAAGTTTTATAACCATGTAAAACAGATTTATAGTACATTTGTAACTTGCTTCTTTACATGTGTACATACAGATTAATTTATATTACTTTCTAGACATACATAAGTTAAGTAATTAAAACTCTCATATTTTCAATATTATGTTGAAACAGATCATTGAAGATTACACGGGCAAAAGTAGAAAGAGGAATCGGACAACTGAAAAGAAGGTGGGGTGTGTTACATGGTGAAGTTAGAATGAAACCAGAAAGAGTCTGCAGGTAAGAAGCTGTGAAATAAACTAAAATAAATATTGCATAGCCAAAAGCTAGAAGAAAACATTTAAAATAAGTTTTGTAACTTAAGTAAATACTGCTAATACATAATATACTTAGTGCTGGATATGTGACAACAACACTGTTCACATGTGAAAAATGCAAGGAAAAAATAAATACATCAGTTAAATATATTTTTGTATACACAGCCAACAAGTTTGTAATGCACACACTGTGCTTACTGTAAACTATTGCAACATGGCAAACAATCAGTTGTTTTTTTAATTAATTTAAGGATTATCATCTCCTGTGCAGTGTTGCATAACATCTGCAAAGACCTGAACATTCCGATACCTGATGATTATCCAGTCATACAGGAAGATGATCAGAACGATGATAACAACAATATGAATGCAGGAGTTGCACAAAATGGACTGCGATACCGGGATCAAATTGCTAATACATACTTTTAGATATTATTTGAAGTTTCATGTGAGGCTTAGAAAACTAGACACACAAGCCTTGGCCACTATTAAATAAAAATATTACAGGTTATTGGTAACAAATATACAGCAGCAAATAATAACATAATGGTAACATGTTTAACAGTTTATTTTTTGATGCTGTATTAAAGGGGCATATCTTCAGTATTTTTCTTTATAGTTAAATTTAAAGTTCCTTTTTTTATGATTATAAATCGTGAGGAACAATACTTGCTTGGTGAAATTGTTAAGAAAAAATATAGCTAAAGCGTAAAATATTGTTCCCAACATGGACCCAATGGTCTAAACTTAGAACTCACAAGCTTGGATGAGTTTTTTCTACACTGAAGTAATGTTAAATGTCTATAATTGTCACTGAGCATTCGCATTTTGTAATACGTATGTACATTTTATCATAACTTAAATATTCAACTATTACGATTTTCCAGCAAGTGCGAAAAGTGTCCGGGGAAAACCGGTTATAATTATTCAAATACATATAGAGAATATTTATCATTACCGAATCAGTGTTATAAGAAATAAGTTCTTTTATGTAACAATTTATTTCTGATTATGAAATGCTGTTGTGGCCATTGATATGCCCCTTTAAATATCAAAAAGTTCATAACAAAGTTAATAAATGTGCCACAAATTCAACTTCATTCCTCATGCTTTAGCTGCTTCTTTAGAAGTTTTATTTGTAGGATTAATTTTTCTTCTTTGAGTTTTTGAACTCGAGTGTGGCAACCGCAACTGCAGCAGACAGTTTCGATTGTAGCATTACTGTAATAAAAATCATAACAAGTGACTGAGGGATTTCATAACATTTTAACCAGGATAACAATTTCACAATGTTTTAACATATTGGTGACAAAACTAAAATATCTATGGCAAAGCTATAGTGTCTGAGTGCATGATTAATGTTTTGGAATAGTTTGTTATTCATAATGTGTACAAGATACATGTAAGTACCTTGTGTCATCATTCGCAAAGGTTGCCTATGCACTACCAGTAACTGGCGAAGGACGATTAAAACTGTTTAGCGCTGCAGTCGTCAGATGGACTGCAGAAGCTGTTTGTGTTCCTTGTGACGCCCCAGGACTGTGATCGAACAATTAAAAAAAATAATATTATAATTAACTGCTTTGTCAACATATTGCATATAAGCTTATGATGTTGAAAATAACTTTGATGTTGAAAATAACTTTGTCAATTTTACCAAACCGGAGAAGTTAAATTTTGCGCTCTCCAACACTGATTTATTCAATATTACTGCCAAAACCTGCTATTTAATTTTGAAATCTAGGAATAATTTGTTGTACAGATACATGTAATTATGTGTTTATAGCTCTATAAGGATATGTCATGGCTGCATAATAAAAATTATCATTTAGTTAGCATTTACAATATAGATATCTAGTACACTGTATTATAAAGTTCCGGGTTAATACTTCTACAATTGCATTCATAAAATATTTATTATTTCTTACATGATAATATATCATTTGCAGCAATGAAGTTTCCTATATCTTTAGGTCAAAATCTATCGCTAAACTTGTTATAAAGGGAGATTAATCTACAGTGCTTGTGGAGTTATCCCCTTTGCAAAAAAGAAGTAGCTAATATTGTCAGGGTGATATCTAAGTATTTTTTACTTGAGTCTTTTGGTCAATATTTATAATTCAGGTTATTGATTAGACATAATGAATATTAACTGCACTGCAGTCTGCTTCTTGTCTTAAAAGAAATACATTTCTGCTTCTTGTCTTAAAAGAAATATATTTTATCACTGTCAATAATGTCAAGTTTCTTACAGTACCTGAACATATAATTTAACTTTAATACAGAAGGTCATTGCCAACCAGTCCACTTAGGATCTAATTCTAGCTGGTTTTTGCTCTTTTAAAATATTTTTCAATACGCGCATTAGTGCCTTGATCTACAATATTCAGTCTTTTGTGAATGTGTATTATTTTATTGCAGTTGTTTAATCAAAGGTTGGCATTGGCAATCTGGTTTTTATGATGTGTCATATAAATCAACACTTATGATAAGAAAAATTATTGTTAATTTGTTACATATTTAAAAAAATGTCTATTGGTATAACAAATCTGTAAAGATTGGCCATGCATGTTTGTCATATTGTTTTGTATCTGTATATATTTTACATGTCATGGATAAGATAATAAACGTGTAAAACATGTGAAGAAACAGGCCTTTTTTGACCTTTTAGGGGAAAAAAGAACCTAGGTGCATTAGGGATTGTTTGTGTTAGTCAATTTGTATTGTATACTAGGATATGATAGAGACTGAAGAATAGTGTTGTTTACTACTTTTCTGCTATTATTCTATAATTGTTTTTTTTTTACAAATTGGAAAAATTGGTAATGGGTCAGATATTCTAACAAGCAGGAACTGTAGGAAAAGGTCAGACAAAATGAAATATTATAACTGTTACCCCCCCCCCCCCCACCCTTCATTTTTTTAAATTAAATTACCTATCGCCAAATGCATCAAATGCATCCAGTTGAAGGAACCCGCTGTCCAATGTGTGTTCGCCAATTCCAACAATGTTGGATGAACCTCTGCCCACAACGTCCATGATTGCCTCTGTTACAGGCCCTAGGACAGTGTTGACAGCTCCCCCACTTCTCTTTCTTTTGTGTATATCGGGTGATTAATTGAGGGTTTTATGGCATATTTTATATATGTTTAATATTTTTGAACAAATATTTGATATTTTATCAATTACTCTAAAACAAAAAATGTTGAATAATTAAATATAATGATGACTTGATAAAAAACTATTGAATTATTGATCATAATACAGATTTTTTATGTATACAATAAGGTCCAAACAATTTTACTGTTAAACAAAAAAGAATTTAACTCCTTATATTACATAAACCAAACCTTGAGGATTGGTTGCTTTCCTAAAATTTATTTAAAAATTGATTATTTATACAAGTACAAACCTGTTCTGTTTTGTGCCAACAGATGGTCTTGATATTTGGCCCTGTGGGTCTGTACCAGATTGTCCCACTTTTTCTGCAGGACAATACATTCCCTCGGATACTCTGCCCTCACATTGAAAATGGAAGAGACAGTCTCCCACATAATCTTCTTTGATGCAGAAGTAATTGCTGAAAATATGATATTTGCATATCAAACTGTAATAGAGTTTAATTTTAAATGTATGTATTTAGACACAATCAAACATGACAGTTGTACCACACTGCAAACTATGGCTAACAATAAATAAACTTGAGGTTTAATATTTTAAAGGGATCTTTTCACGCTTTGGTAAATTGACAAAATTGAAAAAAGTTGTTTCAGATTCGCAAATTTCCGTTTTAGTCATGATATTTGTGAGGAAACAGTAATACTGACCATTTACCATGGTCTAATAGAGCCATTATATGCATCTTTTGACGATTTTAAAACCTAAAACTTATAAAGCGTTGCAACGCGAAACGATTGAATAATTTGGAGAGTTCTGTTTTTGTCGTTAAATTTTGTGAAACTACGAAGATTGCTTATATAAGGTATAAAATACGCTAAGCATGTGTTCTCGGCGGAATAGCTCAGTAGGCTAAAGCGTTTTTACTTCAGGACTCTGGCAGGACTCCAGGGGTCAATGGATCGAAACCTGGTCCGGGCAATGTTCTTTTCCTTTTTTGCATTTTATTCTTGATTTTTTACTGGAGCTTTTACGATCCAATGTTTACATTTATCGATATAAAGCATTTAATGAATAAGTTAAAAAATGCCAAAATCTGTGAAAAGGCCCCTTTAAGGCTAGAAAATATGAAATCAAACTATCTTTTATCATGAATAATAGACTTAAGTAATGCTACAAAATAGCTGACATTTGTCAACTTAATGATTCCACAACATGCTTGTAAGCAAAACTGTTATGTGTCTGTTTGTCATAAACATTTACTACTTTCATCTGTCAAATAGCCTAATTGTGACATATTTTAGTTAACCAGTTTAAAAATCATTTTTTATAATAAGTATATTTTATATAAAAAGAAAGTGTTAATGCATGATCGTGTCAAATTTATTAACTTTGTCGACTAAAAAAAAATGTGTGTACAAAACAAGAGGCCAAATATCATAATTAATATATGTCAAAATTGACAGCTGCACCATAACGAATAATGAAAAATAACGTTTGTTAATACTTACATGGATTGAATCTGCTTTTTAGATAAGCATAACGGGTCAAAATAGACCCTTCTTTAACCGGCTCATTTATAATTTGAGCCAGCAACAAGCAGTCGTTGGCGCTGAAGTTTTCCTACCGCTTCTTCTTGCTTTCTATTTCAGCCATCTTTGTTGACATTATCGTCTGGCAACAAATGTTCGCCCATGCGCAGATGAAACTTCCGTTACTTTATTTAGAACGGTAAAAACCGAAAATTTATGCAAATTAGCATTCGTTCCGCTTGAGGTTAAAAATAGATTTAAGGCAAATCTTAATAAAGATTAACTTAAGATTTTCCTCGGAATACCACTTAAGAAATATCTCAATTTTATCCTTAGTTAAGAAAAAAAATAAGATAAGATTATGTCTTATCCTCATCTTTTAAGAAGCTACTGGAATACCACCCCAGGGGACCGTTTCTTTAAACTACGTACGTTCAAAAATCATGCGCAAGTGCAAAACGTTCAGTTAGTGGCGTTTCTATAAACTTCGTAAAGTTACGTTTACCGTATTTTTGCACGTAAAGTTACGTGTGCTCAAAGGCTCACGTTACTCAGTAATTTAGCATAAATATGGTGGCGTATGCAACGATATTTCGGAGAACCGAACGTAGACTACGAAATCTACGAGCGCAACATCAATTTGCTTAATTTAAACCTTTATCTATATTAAGATCTTGATAGGGCATTGGAATAACTGTAACGGAAATCCTGCGTTGATTGTGCAGGATCTATTGTGTACGATTGTGGATTGGAGTTTTGCTAAAAGAGGAAATTTTACATGTTCGAATCGATTGTTGTTATGATTTGTTCGATTTTCCTTTTGACAATTCATTCAACTTTCGTTTTGAACAAGGCTTTATCCATCACAAGACGCCAAGTTGAACTCGACGAATGTGACGTTTGCTGAGTGATAGAATTGATTCATTGTAAACATGGGTAAAGTCTACTTTTTCTGTAAAAATTATGTATTAGAATTGTATAATGTACGTTTTTGTAAATAGTTGCATTTATATTATACTGCTGTGTCAATGAATGACCATTATACAGTAATCTGTTCTAATATGAATTCAATTAATTTTAGCACAGATTACTGTATAATTGTCATTCATTGACACAGCAGTATAATATAAATGCAACTATTTACAAAAACGTAGATTACTGTATACAATTTTAATTGATATGTCAACAGCGCTTCTTATAAATGTGTATACGGTTGTCACTTTATTGTTGAATTTGTCACATTTACAGTTTAAGCAGAAGTTCTGCATTAAGATCCATTTCTTTGGAAATAATATCATGCATATATCATTTTGTCAAAACTGCGTAAAATAAAATATACTGTAGAGACTGTGAGATACAACCTGTCGACATGTAAGCTCAGTTGAGTTAGATTGGTCTTTGTCAGCTCTGGTACTACTTGAAAGTTCCCTGGGTACTCTTGTGTATGCTACAATATACCCTGGGTACAGAAAATATACTTAAGCATACCCAGGAATACTTAGCCTAAAACTGCTGTTGTTGGCTCTATTTTCAAAATAATAATGTTTCTGTTAATATTCTGTGAAATGGCCTCCGCGATGATATTATCGAAACTCGTACTCAAAAAAGAATATTGAGTTAGGTTTTGTTCAAAGAGGATTGTGTTTCGTATTCGGAAGTGCGTTTGATGACATCAGATTTTAGGCAGGAATAAAAGGCTGTACCCAGGGTACATTGAAGTGTACTTAAGAGTATCCCGGGTACTTTTAAGTAGAACGGGGCCAACAATGACCAATCAAGCTTCAGTTGTTTAAGCGCTGCAATTATTAACTGGAAGTAAAGGTCAAGGCTCACACACTTGGCTAACTTTGCGCAATGGTTATTGTAACAACTTAAACTTAAGTTATCTGAATATTAATAATGGCTAATTTTAATGTAGGTTTGAAAAGTTTTCACTGTTGAAGAAAATTTACTGAAAACATGTAGTGAAATGCACCAAATATGTCGTTTTATACAAAAACTGTCAAAACACTAGGACTTTTAAACCAATGAGATTTGTTTTTGGTAAGTTACAGTTGTAAGATGCTCAAAGTTGTATTTTTAGCGAGGCTGTTTTTGGAGAGAGAAAACCCGAGCTATTGTCATAGCCAGCTAGTTTTCCAACGTCCGCCCGTCCGCTGTAGGCAATGTGCTAAAACCTTAACATTTGGCTCTAAAATAAAAGTGTTTCCACCTTCAACTTTGAAACTTCATATGTAGATGCACTTTGATGAGTTCTAAACGCCACACCCATTTTGGGTCACTAGGTTATAGGTCAATGTCACTGTGACCTCTACAAAAATATAAAATTATGACAAGCTTTCACAGTCCAGCGTGGCACCAGATATGCGGTGCTCTTGTTTATTATCAGATTTCATCGGTAATCAATCATATTTATATCATATTGATGGCAATACTTTGTTGTTGCTGTATGCTTTACAATCATTTTTTCTGAGTTTTTAGGTTTTTTACAAAGAAATTTTAGAACACAAACCATGGGGACAATACAAAATCATTTCATTTTGTTTTATATATGGCATCATTAACATTCAAAATCTTTAATTTTATTACTATAAATGCAGTTGCCATGAAGAAAAAGTGTCAAATTTTAACTAAGGTCATTGTTAATCTTTACTGTCTGAAATATTTAATTACTAATTTTAAAGCGGGTATATACGATTTTTTATATGTGTTTAACTGTAATATATTGATAAAATATGTTACAATAACACAAAATAGGCAAGAAAAATTATATATTAAAGCCGAATTTCATAAAATGCAGCAAAGACAAATTAGCGCCCCGAGCCGATAGTGACGTATATATTTTCCTACAATAACCGAAGCATTCGTCTTTGTATTATAAACCGTTAAACTACGAGGGGTGTTCCAGAAGTTCGTGGATTTTCGCTATAACTTATTAGTTTGCTGGTAAAAGTCAATGAAATTTACATATTATACAAACCAATTATCACGGACTTTATATATAAGCTAAAATGCATGAATTACATAAAGCGCGTCTGAAACGCGTTGCCATAGAGACCTCAGTAACGACATGCGGCGCACGCGTGTATTTTATTATAAGCATGAGCGTTACGCGAATTTAAATTTGGTTTAAATGTCGTTGATAAACAGAATTTACGGCAAATTTCACGTTACAGCGCCTAAGTCCTCCTTACAGCCCGGATTTGGCCCCTATGGACTTCCGCGTCTTCTCGGAAGTTAAATCACAGTTGCGCGGTATTCGCTTTGCAAGTAAACAGGAACTTACAGTTGCAGCAAAGCGAATCGTGTCGTCTTTTGACGCTGACTGGTATAGAGACACTTTTGGCAAGTGAATTTCCCGACACATAAAGTGCATTCGCGTTGGAGGTGATTATGTGGAAAAGATTTGACAGTTGTTAACTTCATAACGTCATTGACGTTGAACAGAAACGTTACACGTGCGTCGGTGTGCGCATTGTGCACATGTTTAAATCTCTGAAATATATTTATTGTTTTATGTATTTCCATGATATTTGGAGAGTATATTTGGAAAGGACGAAATAGTCTTAACATGCTATTTGTTTGTCCATTTATGTTACCAAATGAAAGTTATAGCGAAAATCCACAAACTTCTGGAACACCCCTCGTAAGTTTAGATGCACATCGTACATGTATGGTTTATATTGAAATATATATATAATAAGTTTTTTACACAGTTTATATAAATTCATAAATATTTGACAACATCGTATATACCCGCTTTAAGATTATTTTTTAGTTTCCTATAAACCATATGGACACATTAAATGCAGTTTGATTGATATGTTCAAATAAAATTGTTATGTCATAAGAAGTTATTTAGAACCTTTTTTCTTTATAGGTGGTCACACAGATTGACAGAAAACTATCAACAATAAATGTCCATTTATACCATTGAAAGTTCTATAATAATGCTGTAAACATTGCAAAACCCACTTTATTTTATCTTATATTGTAAAAAGCAATGCTGCGAATTTTATCATTTTTTTACATTCAGTTATTTTATACCATTTTTTGTTGAGAAATATTAGAATAAGGTATACTGTCTTTATTATTATAAGTAAAGGTATTGTTTTAATGTTTTAAATCCATTAACTTGTACAAATAAATAAGAAACATAAAATAGACAATGTTTGTGTTGTGTAGAGCATTTACTACCATTGCACTCAAATAATTTAAATAATACCATTTTTGTTTCTTCACTTTTAACACCATAGTTAAGAATAATATTCACATTAAGTTTTTTGTCAAAAACATAACTTATAAGACAATATTAATTCAAAAGAAGTTGTTTGTTTTGCACTAAATAAAGCTTTTTGCGGACATGTATGGTATCAGTGTATGTGTTCAAAAATCAATTGAAAAAAAAAAAACTATTAAAGATTTGAACTGAAAAAAACAACAGATTTAACACATTCTCATAATTATGTATCTTTCCAAAACACATGAACAAACATTTGAATATATAAAAAAAATGTAATGGAAATTTAATATCAATTATATGGACACATATTTTTAATAGCATAATTATTAGGAACTTGCAAGAATAAATTGTGTCATCCTGACATGATTCAACTAGTAAAATTTAACTTCATAAAAATAGGAACATTTAAAAATGGTTTGCTTTCTCCCTGTGTTTTGTTCATATGTACATTAAGCCAGATGTGTAAAACATTTCCATGAAATTAAATTGATGCATTAGTTTCAATTAGTGAATGGCATTATGTTAAAGTATATTATGAGTAACTGAACTATCTCACAACTATTTCAGTCATTGTGTTGGTAAAGCATGTAAAGTGATTCAGGTTTACGCAAGTGCCCGCTTGTCATACCAATTACCCCATACCAATGACCCAGGATGGATCCCAATTTCTTAAATTTTGTATTTAGAACTAATCACAACTGGTACATACCCTGACATATATTTTACCAATCCATGCATTTTTTTAAAATATTGAACAAAAAATATAATATAATTATATATGTGAAGAAGCATACTTTATGATAATTGCAAATGCCTATTGTCTCAAATTAATAGAAGCATTCATGGACAATGTTAATTAATCACAGAAAAAAGATTCTCATTTTAAATGAATTTATGAGTAAAAATCTGTTGTTGTTTTTTTTAATATTTTGCACACAAGTATAAATATAAACATGGTAAAAACATGATGTTGATTGTTATAAAATTATCTAGAAGTGCGACAAGTGAATACAAGCTACAGAGTTTGTTAATTCTTTTAAAACCATACTGTACTACTGTACATTATCATTGAACAGTAAATAAAATTAAAAAAGATACTACCTTCTTTACAGAGGACATTGCTGATGTTCTTCTCATTATAGGGCTTCCCATTTGTAATTCAGTGATGCACTAAACATAATCAAAGATACCCTTCCAGTAAATTAAATTCTTGTCAGGAAACTCATTGATTATGTTCCTGTAAATTCAGATGTGTAAGCTACAATACACATGCCTGTCTTCTCAGTATTATCCATCCATTTTTTCCAGTTTGCTCCAGCAATTCCAGTTTGAAATATATCTGACTAACCTTCGTAAAAGATTTGCTTCAGTAAGAATCATCTCTTCTGTTTTAACAAAGAGCATATCCAGCGCAACAAAGAATGGCCACACTTAATTTTAAAAGAATCAAGAGATTGAACTTTTTTTACAGTGGACCTCTTTTTTCGTCCCAATTTCGCAAACAAGGGAAAGAACTTTGCTCTTTATAAGGTACTTCTTAAGGATAAATGTATAAATATTTAGTCTACCGAAAGTTTGTTAGAGAAAGCAAATTAAATCTACTTTATGAATTTCTTCAAATGTTCACTATAAGGTCCGCGCAATCACCAGACTTCTGTTTAGAGATTATTCAAACATAGCAACTAAGTTTTACGCTACGTTCGGTTTATAGAAACCCACTTACGCATTCAGAAAAACATACGTAACTTTATACGTACGTAAATTTTCGTCCGTAAAGTTACGCATTGTACCAGAAAATGCGCTAGTAGGGTCACGCTGTGAAGTATTGCGCGAAAACCACCTGGGTACGTGGTATTTATTCATGGTTTTATGGGTTGTGCTATGTTTTGCGTGTAAAATATCATTCCAAAGGCAGGCTATCATTTCCATTTCATTCGTCCCCAGCCACTTTCGTACATGGTAAAACGTTTATTTTGAAGCCACTGTTTGCGGCCTTGCAATTCTTTCACTTTTGTCAATAGTATCACCTGTACAGGTTCCATATGCCTTTTTTATCTTAAATGTAAGTTTCAGACTACTTGTGTGCAGTGAATGTGTTTTTATGATTGCATGATCATTGTTTTCTGAATTGAGCGTGGTGGAGATCAAGAAGGCGTCCGCGGCTCCGAGAGAGTGTGTGTCTACCGTGGTCTGCTACCTTAAGAAGTACCTTATAAAGAGCACAGTTCTTTCCCTTGTTTGCGAAATTGCGACGAGAAAACAAGGTCAACTGTAAACAAAGTGCAGTCTCTGGATTCTTTTAAAATTAAGTGATGCCATTCTTTGTTGTGCTGGATATGCTCTTTCTTAAAACAGAAGAGATTATTCTTACTAAAAAAAATCTGATACGAAAGGTTAGTCAGATAGATCTATATTTAAAACTGGAATTGATGGAGCAAACTGGAAAACATGGATGGATAATACTGAGAAGACAGGCATGTGTATTGTAGCTTTCACATCTGAATTTACAGAAACATAATCAAGGAGTTTCCTGACAGGAATTCAATTTACTGGAAGGGTATCTTTGATTATGTTTAGTGCGTCACTGAATTACAAATTGAATGCCCTATCATGAGAAGAACATCAGCAATGTCCTCTGTAAAGAAGGTATTATATTTTTAAAATTTCATTTACTGATTAATAATTTCGAATGCACAGTACAGTATGGTTTTAGAAGTACATTTGTATTTACAAAGGTCTGTAATTTGTATTCACTTGTCGCATTTCTAGATAGTTTTATAACAATCAACATCATGTTTTTACCATGTTTATATTTATACTTGTGTGCCAAATATTTAAAAAAAACAACAACAGATTTTTACTCATCAATTCATTTAAAATGAGAATTTTTTTTCTGTGATAAATTAGCGACAACATTGTTCATGAATGCTTTATTTCATTTGAGACAATTGGCATTTGCAATAATCATAAAGTATGCTGCTACACATATTATATTTTTTGTTCAATATTTTAAAAGTGCATGGATTGCTAAAATATATACCAGTTGTGGTTAGTTCTAAATACAAAATGTGAGAAATTGGGATCTATCCTGGGCCATTGGTATGGGGTCATTGGTATGACAATCGGGCACTTACATAACCTGAATCACTTTACATGCTTTACCAACATGACTTAAATATTTGTGAAAAAGGTCAGTCACTCATAATATAATTACATGTATACATAATGCCATTCACTTATGGAAACTAATGCATCAATTTAAATTCATGAAACAGTTCTACACATCTGACTAAATGTACATATGAACAAAACACAGGGAGAAAGCAAACCATTTTTAAATGTTCCTATTTTTAGGAAATTATATTTTACTTGAATCATAGTGTACTGTAGGTTGAATCATGTCACGATGACACAATTTATTCTTGCAAGTTCCTAATACTTATGCTATTAAAATTATGTGTCCATATATATATATATATTTCTGTTACAATTTCTAAAAAAAGCTGTAAAAATTGTGTTATTCAATTATTTTACATGTGTTTTGGAAAGATACATAATTATGAGAATATGTTAAATCTGTTTTTTTCAGTTCAAATCTATTATCAGGGGTTTTTTTTAGAAAGAGGGGAAGACGCTGGACGCTGGGTAAAAGGGGAAAATCGAGCGCGAAAGAGACATATTTGGGGAAAAAATCAAAACTGTTCATTTCAATGTCTATAACTCACCTACAGACTTCAGGGTTTTTTTTTAAGAAAAAGAGGCATGTCTCTGGCCTTTTTGTTCTTAAGCACATGAACAAGTATGATATTAAAGTCAAAGTCCTAAATAAAGTTGCAGGTGTAGATCTTATAATGGGAAATGTTTTCAACTGGGGCCGGGGAACGATGTCAATATTATGATTTCAATTTCATGATGAATGGGTTGACGATCTAGATCAGCTACAGTATTGGAAAGGAAAGGTGCGGCAGCTGCCGATTGTCTACTTTCACTTTAACAATAATCAGACAGTATTAATCGATGTTGATTACATGTACCTCCGAATCCTGCTGGGATTTAACGGTTTTTGATGATTCATTCTTAAAAAATGCGTCATTTCAATTAATATTTTCCGAGTCCGAACGTTTTATTTTGTTCGTGTATGAACGCCAATTGTGAGACTTTTTTCTGTTTTAACGTTTATATCTTGGCTTTCACATAACCCGGATGAAAATTCGACTGGTTTCCGGTAATTAATTGACGAAACACCCTTCTCGCGCAAGACAGGAATCCAGTAAAATAGTCACATGATTAATACGATTAGTTGCCCGGTTTTCATGACGTAATATAAGAGCTATATATAGAATCACTGGGATTCCCAGATTTGAGTGTTCGTCGGGAGAGAGAGAGAGAGAGCGAGATCGTCGTACATAGTACAAATTGGATAAGTGTCGACTTCCCAAAAGAAAAAAAACATTTCTTTGAGGGTAAAATATTATATTTTGGTGAAAAATTATATTTTTGGAGGGGAAATGGTATTTTTAGGGGAAAAATTCTGGTAGGGGAAGACGCCGAATATCGGCGTCACTTTCTTAGTAAAAAAAAACCCTGATTATTTTTCTTTCAATTGATTTTTGAACACATACACTGCTACCATACTTGTCCGCAAGAAGCTGTATTTAGCGCAAAACAAACAACTTCTTTTGAATATATATTGTCTTATAAGCTATGTTTTTGACAAATAAATTAATGTTAGTATTATGCGTAAATATAGTGTTCAAAGTGAAGAAACAAAAAAATGGAATTGTTTAAATCATTTGATTGCAATGGTAGTAAATGATTAACACAACACAAAAATTGTCTATTGTATATCTTATTTATTTATTTGTAAAAGTTAATGCATTTAAAACATTTTAAAAATACATTTACTTATAATAATGAAGACAGTATATCTTATTATAATCTTTCCGAACAAAACATTGTTTAAAATAAGTGAATGTTAAAGCCGGCCGAGTTGATATTGCTCACAACAATTTGGTTTTCTCAACTGACCAGAATTGATCAGTATTCGTCAGATACATTCTAAAGCTTAAATCTTGCATACTGATTTTCGCAAAAAAAATGTGCAAAAAAAGACAAAAGCATCAAAAATACGAAACCTAATCATGTACATAACGGAATCCTCAAGACTATTATTAACCTGTGACGTATACACGCTTTGGGCCACGTGAGCGCCTATTTCACGTGATTTCCACTTCCGCGCTTTTCAAATCAAAGAAGAACTCCTTAATCACAGGTGTTGGGCGCGTGGCCAAGTCACTTGAACACTATCAATATGTCATAAAACAACATTTTTCATCATTTTGACAAACACAGTTCTGATATATTATATATATACAAGGTAGATATCTCTTGACACAGGAAAATCACCTACATCAACATGTTAAAGCCAGTAAATGCCTAAATGACGGTCCATTTTGTTAGGAAAGGTTGCCTCGTGACGAAAAATGACCACGAACGGCTACTTGCCAACATAAACTACAAGAAAACACTTATCGAAATCGAATCCTAGAAATGCCAGGTCGGCTCTCGTCTGACCGAACGTTTAGTGCCGATTTTAACAAGAGTAAAGCTATCGAAATATCCCAGCTATGGAACATAATCCACATTAGTACAATAAACAAATACGGAATTGAATTTTATAATGTTATCAGAAATTTTTGTTTGGTCAAAATGATTAAAAATGTTGTTTTAGTGACTTGGCCACGGATCCATCACCTGTGCTCCGAGTCTGTGCATTTATTTTCATTCTTCAGACGAGTCCATGCCTCGGGTGAATCACGTGGTTTTACATGTGACCCGCGCGTGTTTAAATTTAGATCATTTCTGTCCATGGACAGAAATTGAAAAGCCCTATCTTTGAACTGATTTTTGGCATTTCCTGACCGATTTTGACCAAATTGTTTGCATATCTGACATAAATACAATCACATTTTGACTCATAATCACTTTTTTGCGACACATAACAAAATTTACCAACATCAACTCGGCCGGCTTTAAAACAAAGAGAAAATTTGCAGCATTGCTTTTCACAATATAAGATACAATAAAGTGGGATTTGCAATGTTTACAGTGTTATTATAGAACTTTAAATGGTATAAATGGACATTACTGTATGTACAAAAACACAGTATAGAGTTTAAAGAAATGTGTTCTAAGATAGTTGAAAATAAAATTGATTGTTGATAGTTTTTTTGTCAATCTGTGTGATAACCTATAAAGAAAAATGGTTCTAATATAAAATAACTTCTTATGACATAACAATTTTTATTTGAACATATCAATCAAAATGCATTTAATGTGTCCATATGGTTTATAGGAAACAAAAAAATAATCTTAAAATTAGTAATTAAATATTTTAGACAGTAAAGATTAACAATTACCTTGATTAAAATTTGAAACCTTTTTCATGGCAACTGCATTTATAATAAATAAAAGATTTTGAATGTTGATGATACCATAAATAAAACAAAATGAATTGATTATATATTGTCTCCATGGTTTGTGTTATAAATATCCTTTGTAAAAAAACTAAAAACTAAGAAAAATGATTGTAAAGCATACAGAAAACAACAAAGTTTTGCCATTAATATGATATCAATATTGATTACAGATGAAATCTGATAATAAAAAATAAAACTGTATGCATTGTACATGTGTAACTACATTTCAATACATGTTTTCAGTAAATTTACTTCAACAGTCAAAACTTTTCAAACCTTCTTTAAAATTAGCCATTATGAATATTCATATAACTTAAGTTTAAGTTGTTATTATTCTGTAGGATTTTTTAAAACGTAATTACCGGTGACAGTATTTGGAGAATGTATTAGACAATTAAAAGTAATATTAAAGGGGCTTGTTCACACTTAAATTGCATTTTTTTGAAGTTTTTCATTTAATGCTTTAAATTGATAAATTTATACATCGCAAATAGCGTGCTCCAGTATAAAACACAAATACAGTTAAAATAAGAAAGAAAAAAGTAAGCCGCACCAAGCCTCGAACCACTGACCCTTGGATCGGTTTTTTCCCCGACTAAATATAGATTTTAAATATAAATTTAAATATAAACACGCACTGTGACAACAACAACAACAAATATGGCGGAATCTGTATTGTCAAACACGGAAGAAGAAGGTAAAATATTTTTTTTTAATTGTAAAACTCAATAGTGCGTATGATTTTTTTTTAATAAAAGTAGATTAAAATAGTATAACTGATCAAATGATTCGTTTTCGTTACATAAGAATATGCATATACATCACAGAACGCGTAAATACTGATTCTCTCGTTTACACTTAAGTTAAAGACAGAGACTAAAATTAAAAGCCAAGTTGAATACAGAATTAACTTTAGTATTCGCGCAAATAAATTAAATTTATCATTAGCCTTGGAGTACTGAGATCATTTAAACATTACAGTATCTTTTTCTTTCCTCATCACTGACAGTGACAACATTATTTGTTGGCAGGCAATTCAAGATGCTGTGCATTTATTGACATATTCATTATTGTGTGCTATATGACAATGACATTTATTATTAACTAAAATGCATTTGAATGGTACTGGTAGTTTATTAATTTAAACCCAAAACTCATAGTTAACCCTTAATGCGCTGGAACCGAATTTTGAAGGCCTTTGCAAACAGTTTGGATCCAGATGAGACGCCACATTTTAGCAGATGACAAATTTCCCAGCATGCAAAGGGTTAATGTATTTATATCAGTTTCTTCTGTACAGCTATTTTATAAATAAACTGAATAACCAAAATATTTTTGAAAATAGTAACACAGTTTAGTAATTCATGGCATCAAATGCATGTAGCTGGCGCCAGACAACTCGCACCAATACCAACTTGCCCCAAAACAAACTCGCATCAAACATATGGTCACTTGCTCCAACCAAGAGACAACTCGCCACGATTTATTTTCGTGCATCTTATTGTTTCTTTATTTAAAGTATTTTATCTTTATATTCTTTGTTAATTTAGCAAAGCACGTATATATTTTGATAAATGTGTATTTCAACTGTATATTGTATTTTGAATAAATCAAATACAGGTCATCTAAAATGCATTTTTCATTGTATTTGTAAAAGCCAAGAATATTCTGGATATTCCTCTTTTTTCAATTGTTTTGAATATCCTCAAGATTTGATTTCCTGAATGTCGAAGAAAACTTATTAGATAATAATACCACATATTTACAACTCACTTTTTAAATAGAGACCATAAATAGTTTTAAAAAGTGGTTTAAATTGTGTATTTACTTTTTCAATAGGATACAACCATAATTAAACCAAGAAGTTTATGAAGAAGGGATCACTGGATATTGTCACTTTGGTACAAGAAACAGAAAAGGTATACTTATTTAGCTGCATTTTTTTCTGTTAATTTCATTTGAGAATATTGAAATAATTTGTAGATAATGTTTTCAGATATTCAGGCAAGTTGAGATTTCATTGAAAGAAATATATGTCATTTCACAATATTCTTGAATGGAAACAGAAAAAAACTCAGTTCAACGCACTAATTGTTGATATATAAAACAAAGTCTTTGTATGTAAAACTGTGTTGCTACATGAGCAAAGAATTTAAAAAATGATCCTACACTACACTAGGTGAATATTGAAATTTTACAAAAAAATGACAGGAATGTTTAAAAATGGTGTCATGAAAAATAAAAAATTCTATATGTACATGTAGCTACATCTTGTGTCAAAATTCTTAGCTTTATGTTCAAAATATTTATTGTTAAATGCAGAAATGTCTTTTCAATGATATCAAAGACCACCTTACTTATACGGAAGCATAGGAGCTGTTGAAGGAAATTGCTACCAGACAGTCAGCAGTTATCACTGACAGCCTGTCCTAGCCCAGCTTGGACCATCCTCAAGCTAACCATGATGGTGTGTTTGCAAGAATTGTCCATTTGGTAGACCATGGTGAAGACCAGCTTTGTTGTGGCATGGCCTGACAATACTGTACAAGCCAGAGACCAGTATGTTTACTGTTGTTGAATATGACCCATTTTTCATGTTTATTTTTCTGTGGGCCTGTTTAACAGAATTAATAATGCACTTTATCTATTTCAAATATGTTATTTTTCTGTGGACTGTTTAACGGAATTATTAATGCATTTTATCTATATCAAATATTTTATATGTCTGTGGGCCTGTTTAATGGAATTAGTAATGCATTTTATCTTTATCAAATATTGTTGCTTGTAATATGAATATAGAACACGTAAAACTACTCATGTAATTGTCTCAGCTTAAAATCAAAAGTGTAAAAAAAATAACTCATTTACTGTCGAAACAGTGGCCATTATGTTCCTGCATCTTAAAAGTTAGACAATAACAGCTAATATATATATATATATAGATAGATTTAGCAAGGGGTTTTGAGTTTTTTATGTGTTCATATTTTTCAGAAAAAGGGTTAAGTGGTGACTGATCCTCTCACCCTCCTTATACAGGAAACGTTTCGGAACAACGTGTTGGCACTGAAGATGTGGAGGACACAGATTGATCACAGTACATCCTTTGGATACATGGACACCTTCAACGGGACGACAAAAAAACTGTACCTGCCTTTTTTTGACAGGAAGTAGTTAATAAATTTATGCAGTACATAGGTCTTAATATACATCCTATTTAGCCTTTTTACAGCCTTTTCAGCCTATTAAGCCTTGGTACATAGGTTCAAACATACATCATATTTAGCCTATTTTGGCTTATTTAACAGCTTTTTCAGCCCAATTAGCCAATATAGAAAGTTTAAAACGAAGGTTAAAAATAACATCCTATTTAGCCTATTGAACAGCCTATTTAGCCTATTTGGCAAATTTAGTTCAGATGTAGAAATATACATCCTATTTAGCCCATTTAGCTCATAGGTTGAAACACACATCCTATTTAGCATATTTAAAAGCCTTTTCAGCCTATTTAGTGCATATGTTGAACATAATATCCTATTTAGCCTATTGAACAGCCTTTTCAGCCTATTTAGTACGAAGGTTGAAACATACATCCTATTTAGCCTATTTAACAGCCTTTTCAGCCTTTAAGCCTATTTAGCCTTTTTAGTACAAAGGGAGAAACATACATCCTATTAAGCCTATTAAACAGCATGTTTAGGATATTTAGCCCATTTAGTACAAAGGTTTAAACATACATCCTAGTAAGCCTATTTAGCTTATTTAACAGCCTTTTCATCCTATTTAGAAAGTTAAGTACAAAGGTTTAAAAATACATCCTATTTAGCCTAGCCTATTTAGCCTATTTACAAGTTTAGTACATACGAAGACATATACATCATGTTTAGCCTATTAAACATCCTATTTAGCCTTTTTAGTCTATTTAACAGCCTTTTCAGCCTATTTAGTAAGCTTAGTACAAAGGTTAAAACATACATCCTTTTTAGCCTATTTAACAGCCTTTTCAGCCTGTTTAGCCTATTTTGAAAATAAGTTTAAAGGTTAAAAAATACATTTTATTTAGCCTTTTTTAGCAATTTTAGTAAATACGTAGACACATACATCCTATTTAACAGCATATTTAGCAAGTTAAGTAAATACGTAGACACATACATCCATGTAGCCTATTTAACAGCCTATTTAGCAATTTTAGTAAATACCTAGATACATACATCCTATTTAACAGCCTTTTTAGCAAGATTAGTACATACTTTGACACATACATCGTATAAAGCCTATTTAGCCTTTTAACAGCATGTTTAGCAAGTAAAGTACATACGTAGACACATTCATCCTATTTTTTTAGCCTATTTAACAGCCTTTTCAGCCTATGTAGACAGTTGAGTACAAAGGTTAAAAATACATCCTTTTTAGCCTATTAAACAGCCTATTTAGCAAGTTAAGTACATACGTAGATATACATCCTTTTTAGCCTATTTATCCTATTGAACATCATATTTAAGCCCATTTAGACTATTTAACAGCCTTTTCAGCCCATTTAGAAAGTTAAGTACAAAGGTTAAAACAGAAATCCTTTTTAGCCTATTTATAAGCCTATTTAGCCTATTTAGCAAGTTTAGTACATAGGTAGACATAAACATCCTATTTAGCCTATTTTACAGCCTATTTAGAAAATATGTAGACACATAAATCCTAATTAACTCATACATCCTACTTAGCATATTCAGCCTATTTAATAGCCAATTCAGAAAGCTTAGTACATATGTAGACGCATACATCAAATTTATGCCATTTAACAGGTTATTGGGTCTATTTAGCAA
The DNA here is from genome assembly GCF_020536995.1 of Dreissena polymorpha. Lineage (NCBI taxonomy): Eukaryota > Metazoa > Mollusca > Bivalvia > Myida > Dreissenidae > Dreissena > Dreissena polymorpha. The sequence goes on along the minus strand of NC_068361.1, from coordinate 98,624,127 downwards.
GTTAAGTACATACGTAGACATATTTTTTTAGCCTATTTAACAGCCTATTTAGCCTTTTCAGCAAGTAAAGTACATACGTAGACACATGCATCCTTTTTAGCCTATTTAACAGCCTTTTTATCACATTTAGCAAAGTTAGTACATAATTAGACACATAAATCCTATTTAGCCTGTTTATCAAGTTTAGAACATACATGAATGTAGACTCATACATCCTAATAAGAATATTTAGCCTATTTAACAGCCAATTTAGCAAGCTTAGTACATGCGTAGACGCACACATCCAATTTAGCCCATTTAACAGGCTATTTAGCGTATTTAGCAAGTTTCATACATACGTAGACACATACATCCTATTTAATAGTGTATTGAGCTTATTTAGCATGTTTTGTACATATATAGACACATTAATCATATTTAGCATATTTTGCCTATTGAACAGCCTATTTAGCTTCTTAATCAAGTTAAGTATTATTGAGCCTATTTAGCTTATTTAACAGCCTTCTCAGGCTTATTATCATATTTATTAAGTTAAGTAAATATTTTCATACATACATCGCATTTACGCTATTTATTAGCCTTTTTTAGCCGTTTAGCCTACTAATATTTAGCAAGTTAAGTACAATGGTAAATGCAGGCATCGTATTAAGTATATTTAATGACCTTTTCAAGCTTTTCAGACTATAGCAAGTTTAGTACAAAGGATTTCTCATACAGCATGAGTAGCCTATATATTAATCGTTATTGAGCATATTTAGTAAGTTCAGTAAATAGATTCAAACATACATCGCATCTGGATTATTGTATATCCATTTCAGCTTATTTACCACGCGTAGTACATAGGTTGAAACGTACAACCTATTTAGCCTATTAAACAGTCTTTCAGCCTATTTGTCATGTTAAGCATATAGGTTCAAAAATACATCCTAGTTAGCCTATTTAAATGCTTATTTATCAATCTTTTCTGCTTATTTAGAAAGTTTGGTACATATGTTGAAAAATACATCATAAAAAGTCTGTTTAGCCTATTTTAAAGCCTTTTCAGCCCATTAAGCAAGTGTAGTACACAAGTGCAAACATACAACTTCTTAAGCCTATTTACACAGCTTTTAAACCTATTTAGCAAGTTTAAAGTATGGTTATTACATACTGGGCACGTGTTTTTCCCAGTGTACACCAGTAACCCACACACACCATCCACGCCACAAACAGATGGAGACTAAATCAAAATTAAATGTCATCTCTGTAAATATTTAAATATCTTAAATTAAAACTTAAGTACATAGGAATTGACACTGTGTAACTACATTTGTCAAAACATTTGCAGTCTAGTAAGTGTATTATTTAGGAGTACATGGACACAATATTTGTTCTTACACTATGCGACTACAGGTGGGGAAAGTCTTTGAACACGCGCATGTGAATGAAACGAAGTCAATACAAAAAGTTAAGTTTTGTAGTAACATTTGTGCTTTTTTAATGTATTATTGATTGTTATTCACGTAAAATAATATGGTAGTTGCAGCTAGAATATCAGCAGCAGTTGTAGCAATAAATGCGATCATGGTGATAGGGTAGGGTGATAGGGTGATGGTTGATTGTGGTGTTCTTGGTGTTCATGCTGTTAAAAGAGTTTTTTATTTAAATGTTTGTTATTGCTTTTCGTGTGTATGGGTTTATAATACAATTGTTGATGTTGATGTATTTAAAAACAACATCAAAACCATTTGATGACAACAATTAAAATATGTACGGGAAGGATACACAAAAAACCAATTTCATATGCTTGATAATTGAGTACACCTTTTAATTGAACTTCATTTAACTTAAATACTAATTATTAGTCATCATTATACATTTTTACTTTCACAACATCACATATATATATTTAACAAAATAGCACATATGTATTACGCGACATCAAAGATCAATTTAAAAGTAAAAACTGACTAAATTTGTATGGCTTTTCAATGATTATCTACCTGAGTAATATATGCACTTATTTGTTAAGTACCAAACATTATTTTTTAGCAGAAGGATACACAAATTTTTTTTTCCATATGCTTGACAATTGTATACACCTTTTAATTGAACTTAATTTAACTTAGATACTAATTAATAGTCATCATTATCCATTTCACGTTCACAGCATCACATATATATATTTAACAAACAGCTTATATGTATTACACAACATCAACGATTTATTTAAACGTTAAACTGAGATTTGTACGGCTTTTCAATAATTATCTATCTGAGTAATGCTCTTATTTGTTAAGAACCAAACATTATTTTTGAGCAGAAATTATTTTAAGAATTCATTCAAATAGTAAACAAGAGCTGTGTTTGTGAAACACAATGCCCCCTACTGCGCCCGTTTGAAGCCACATATCTGACCTCTTACCTTGAAGAATAACCTCGATCTTTCACCACTCAAAATGCCAAATATCAAGTTGCCATCTTCAATACTACAAAAGTTATGACCAAGGTTAAAGTTTTGGGACAGACACACACATACAAAAACAGACAGACAGACAGACAGGCCAAAAACCAACATACCCCCGATCATTCGATCCGGGTGCATACAAATTATCACTGTTGCCAACAATGTTTTTCAATGACTACCAAATAATAAAGGTCTCACAACAGAAGGTTGCATGACATGTCACTAGATGTTGTGGCATGCATAGTCTTTCAATCCGTATCTGATGTCGGTCTTGTTTTTTTTTATATTAATGTCACACTTGATTTAATGTTAAATACTAGATTAATGAAAACTATTATACACATACCTGGTTGCAATTTTAATAAATGTATATCAGAACAAACAGTACTCAAAATAATTATAAGTTAATAAAAACGACACAAATATTAATAATCACAATGTTGAGCAAAAATTGCACATGCATTACGATATTACAATAAACATAAAACAAGTGTTGTCCAAAGGCAAAATTCGTTAACAACACTCTCGCATTGACAGTATAATTGACAGTTTCTCTCAATCAACTACATTATATACTGCAAAGACAAATTTGTTAATTTAATAAATAAAAAACAAGACTATTGCCGTACTATGTGTGTGTTGCCGTAGCAACCCAATTTTTTGATTTAGAAACAAAATGAAATGTCCATATTGCCATCTATCCATGTTTCAAGTTTCATGAAAAAGTATGAAGAACAAGTCATTGCAGGATCCAGAAAACTGTGACCGACAGACAGACAGACGCATAGAGCGCAAACCAAATTTCCCTCGAGTGAAACCGGTAGGGGACAATAATTCTATGATACTGTAAATACAAACTCCAAATGGTCTTTTTGTTGTCTGTAAAGTGATGCATTATGTTTTTGTAATAAATGATAACCCGATATTTAATTGAAAACTAACTAGACTTTGTCAGATATAATATGTTTTGCAAGATGCGTGAAGAACTGATATTTTGCAAGTTAGTGAATATTTATAATGAAATTATTTCTTACAAGGCTTTTTTTTTATAAAACAAGTCACATTAAATCATAACATTTACAGATAAAATGCAGCACGTGTTTTTTGTTTTTTTATAACAATACCATGGTTATATGCTACTGTTAGCGCCTTATTAAAGACTTCCTATTTAAAACAAACAAGTATAAAGGCAAAAACTATAAAATTATATAGAACACAGAAATTAATATAAACCATTCAAAATATAGTTTATTAACCCCTTGTTTCAAACTATCTATCCAAAACCAAAAAATAGACGGCCTTTAGGCTTACATTTTAAAAAAGGCTTTTATTTGTACTACTGTAAACGCCTTACTAAAAATACTTCCTTTTGGAACAAAAGAAAGTATTAAGGCAAACACTACACAATTATATACAAAACCAAAAGTAATAGAAACCATGCAAAATATAGATTATAAGGGCCTTGTTCCAAACTATCTACCCGCAATAAAACAATAGACAGTCATTAGGCTTAACCTTTTACAATAAAATATATATATACTCTCTCTCCTGTTAACGCCTTATTAAGACTTCCTTTTTGGAAAAAAATAAGTATTAATGCCGACACTATGTAATTATATATAACATTTAAAAAGTTAATTTAGCCGCTTGTTCTGAACAATCTTTTGGAAACAAAACAATCGATTTTTATCGATTGATTCGGTCATCATGCAACAATTTGGAAAGTATAAGCTATTATACTTTAACAATAGAAATATAATTTTATATTCCTCATGTCTTAAACAAGCATTGAGTCTCTGTTTAAATACACCATTATTTCAAGAGCAATCAAATATGTTTTTGGTAATCTACAAAAAACAATAAAAGCAATTTATTGATTCAAAACTAATTATTTGATTATCTTTATCACTGAAACATCGTCAGGTGTATAGAACACATCACATACATATTAAACAAATAAAACATCTATATTAAAGATGACTAGACATTTATGACATTGCACCAATAATCTGTGCTAATAATATATGCACTTATTTGAAAAATAAAAATAAAATCTGCTGGTATTTCTCAAGCTTCTCCCGTCAGTTATCACAATGGTGTAAGGGTGTACCCAATAATTATAATATATGCCTCCAAATAAGATTGGAATATTACATGCAATCAGAGAAGAGCAAGAGCATACTCCTTCCATGCTCTGTCTTTTATATCTGGGTTTAAGCCAGTCTAGGTATTTTAAATGTGACCCAATTTAAAATATTAGAAATACCATTCATATTATAAACAGATAAAGTTCTTATGAAAATAGAAATGAAATAGAACTAACATATTTACATAGAAAATTACGTGGATTACTCCAACACAATTATTAACAATCATGCACATATATTTAAAAAGAAACAAGAAAAACAATACTGTCAAAACACTCATCATCAATCATGTTAAATAAGTTAATATATGTTAAAATCCTTTATACATTATCATATTAAAGTGACGACAATCCCAACAGTTGGACCTTCAATCATTGACTTTGATGGAAGCCATGAGGTACTTTCACACACCACACTCATGGGTGAGCTTTTGTGTAAAGCTATACAAACATCTTAAAATGTTACATTTCTACCCAAGTTAATTTTAACACAGAATGACTATACATAGTAAGTCCTATATAACTCCCCCATCCACCAACTTAAAGGAGGCTAGTCTGTCAGATTATGAGTAATGCCAGATAAAAACAAGAGGGCTGAAAGGCCCAAAGTCGCTCATCTGAGATAAAAGGAAATGACCTTTTATGCGAAGCTCAAGAAAAGCAAGATATTATAAAAACAAATGTTTTAAACAAGTTTCATGAATAATGGACAACAAATGGCCCCTGGATATTAGGCCTGTTTAATTTTTTTGACTCGCCATAGAAATCATTGGTTCAAAATTGACAAAGTGTCATGAAGATCCGACAATAAATGTGGCTTCTACAGTGCTGACAAGGCAAATATTCATGACACACAAGGGAAGGCAGACAATTGAACAAATGTCATCACAAAAGTTCACCATTAGCAATAAATTTTATGCTCATAAGATTGTCACCATATTTGAAGATGATATTATTCAAACTAATAGAGTAAACAAAATGAAGATATGATAACAACATTTGTACAGAGCAAGTGTCATTCAACTAAAAGTTTTTACAATGTTTCACAATAAGCAATTGAAGACATAAAAAACTACCACCCCCCTGAGAGCCTTGTTTTTTAACAAACATGAACTATTTTCAGACTCAACTTGCAATTATATTTCTAATTAAAAAATCAATAAATCCATTTTAAAACAAAAATCTTTGATAATCACACACACAAATTCAGATCTCATCAATAAACTTGTGTGCCTCAAAAATGATATCTTCTCTTATCTATGGTGCCACACATCAAAGGAATAGCACAACAAGGTATAAAGTTTCTGATCTTACTAAAACATCAATGTTCACTTAGAGATGTGTATTGATTTGTGCTAAGGCTGCTGATAAGGGAAAGTTGGAGTAATTAAGAGTGCACTCCTGATTGGATTTCAAACAAGTATAGCTATTAACAGTTTTTTTCTCCCTGAGGTAATTTTCTGCGAAATAAATATTACTACATTAAACTTCGAGAATATTTAACTTGAGTGTAAACAAGGTTTTACTAAAGCCATATAAGGAAAAAATGCCCGACCCCCTGGTGGCCATGCTTTTCAACCAACCAAAACCATTTTCATCCAAGATATAATTATGATGAACCTTCTGATAAAGGTTTATGAAGATCAAACAATAAATGTGGCCTCTAGAGTGTTTACAAGGTTTTACAAACGCCATATATATCCATATAAGAAAAAATGCTCCGCCGCCTGGTGGCAATGTTTTTTAAGCAACCGGAACCATTTTCCAACATGTCCAAGATATCATAGGGACAAATCTTTTGACCAAGTTTCATGATGATTAATGGACAATAAATGTTCCCCCTAGAGTGTTAGCAAGGTATTATAATAGCAATATAAGGAAAAAAGCCCCGCCCCCCCTTGGCGGCCATGTTTTTCAACCAACCGGCACTGTTTTCAAACTCATAAAAGATATAGAGAATAACAGGTTACTGCCTGATCGTTTTGTAATATATCAGGCGAGGCTTAGAATAAAATAACGGCGAGGCGTGCCGAGCATGATATATCACAAAACGATCAGGCAGTAACCTGTTTTTCTGTTTATCATACCACTGACACCACTCAACCCGTTTTTCAAGAAATAATGAAAAATAATCGCTACGCCCTGGAGCCGCCGCATTCGTTTATAGCGTATGAATCTTTCTAAAAATAGCATTGTTCCTCAACACGAAAAGTAGCGCCATTTAATGTAACTTAATAACGATTTTCTGTCTCTTTCTTCTTTAATTCTGCAACAAAACTTTAAGTAGCAATACTTTATTACACAAAATGACAGCATATGTTATACATTTTAAAGGCAAAACTTGTTAACCGTTGCAACATGTCAAGGCCTATGAAGTTGCTCACGTCTTCGCAGTGTGTCAACACGTGTAAAGAATTGAAGTATGTTTTTATTAGAATTTGGAATATATACTGCGCGTTTGGTTTACTGTGGTAGTTGTGCGTAGATATTGAGGTTCGGCACGTTAAGTAAAGCTCCAAAAAACATGCCATTTATTGGATTTTGGCCAGGAAACTGTGCTTGTGAAACTGCGGGGTGGGTGGGGAGAGAAAATGTTCATTTCGGAAGTGTTCACAGAATTGCATGAAACAGATGGAGTTGCAGTAAAACATGTTGCCAAAATGTTTGAACATCTTTTTTGTGTTTGTTCGGAAATTTCACTGTAATGGATTATCGATTATACGTTTTTGTGTCCCGTTATTTGCATGATTTCGGTGGGTGCGATATTGGAATCCCTTAGTTTTTGAACAAGGTGTTTTCTAGCAGAATGATTACTTATGTTTTGTTTTTTTCAAAACCGGCCTCGATTGCCATTGTTTTCAACATTTTGGAAAAAAAATCACCAAGTTTCTGCCGTGATTAAACAGTGATTAAATTTACCTTTTCCTTGTTGTTATTTTTAGATTGTTCTGCTTTGCTTTCATGCAGTCACCTGTAAGGGAAAATTCTGGACCACTGCTCCGGAAGATAGAGTATCGGTACTTTGCTCTTTGAAGTTTCCGCTCAAAGCTTCCCACGATGCTACGCAATGTGACAGGCTCGTATTCATCACCATCATTCTTGCGAATGGAGAGCAGATATATGCAGCAAGATATTTATCTAGATGGTCGACTGATAAATTGTGGATTGCCTTCGTTTTGCCTTTCTTGGCAAGATATTTTTGAAATCGACTTACATCTGCTAGTGTTTTCCGGATGGTGTTTTTGTTCGGCTTCAATTATTTTTTTTGATCTTAGGTTGTTATTTCTATGGCGTCTGATATGTTTTCACTGTTCTCAGTTTTTGATTTTGTTTCAGTAAGGGATTCTAAATGACTTTTATTTGAATTGACATTTGCATTCGTGCTTCCATCAAATGGTTTATTAAACACTCAGATTTATTCCAAACTGATTGGCAAAGTCTTCCTAAGATCGACATAACAACTGCCTCCATTAAACCGTCCCAAACAATGTCATCTTACCTTAATCCACAAAGTCTGACATGGTAATGTTTATTTATTGTATTAAATATGTTTTTATGTTTAAGTCCTTATTTTCAAAAGAAATTAGCTTCATCTAGCCTTATGTCACCCGTTGAGTAATTGTCAAGTTTGACTGGTCAACGTACCGATGTAGATGTAGATGAAACACAATTCCTGTGTCAAAATTGGCAAACTGTAGAAGACGACAAATGTAACCTTAATAATCATTTATGATTCAAAATTATTTCATTATTGAATGCTTATTACATTGGGTTTTATTGTGAAGTGTGTTACTATTTTATTTTTAACTATTTTTACTGGCTTTTTATTGTTTGTTTTTATTTGTTTGGTCTGTTTATATTAAGTTCTGAACTTTTGACATAACCTTTGACCTTTGATGTTTGCATATGAAGGCGTGTCAAAAAAAGTAGTCCGTTTGTTACATGACGTCATCAGCATGTACTTATTCATTATTAATATCTGGAAAATACGTTTTTTCTGTTTGTGTTTCTGTTTGTGGATTAAATGTTATACATCTTTGTATCAAATTGTTTCTTTTGATAAATCTGATTCAGTTTTACAATAAAACAAAACATATTAATTAAGTTTTAGTAGCCTCCACACATGACTGATATATGAACTTCCTGTTGACCGTGATATAAAAAAAGAAATCATGCAACAGGATATCAAGCAGATATCAATGTGGTGGTATGATAAATCATTGGGAAAAATCTTCTCACCAAGTTTCATGAAGATCTGACAATAAATGTTGCCTCTAGAGTGTTAAAAAGGTTTTACTAAAGCAATATATAACCATATAAGCAAAAATGCATCGCCAACTGGTTGCCATGTTTTTAAAGCAACCAGAACCTTTTTTCAAACTAGTCCAAGATACATTAGGATAAATATTCAGACCAAGTTTCATGATGATTTGAAAATGATTGTAGCTCCTCGAGTGTTATCAAGGTTTTACTATAGCCATATAAGGAAAAATGCCCCCCCCCCTCTGGCGGCCATGTTTTTCAACCAACTGGCATCATTTTCTAAATCGTCCAATACATTATTGGTATGAATCTTCTGACAAAGTTTCATTAAGATTGGAAATAAATGTGGCTTCTGGAGTGTTAAAAAGGCTTTACCATGGCCATATAAGGAGAAATGCCCCGGCCCTTGGCAGCTATGTTTTTCAAGCAAATGTAATCATTTTTAAAGTCATCTTAGATATCATTGAGAAAAAATTCTGAGCAAGTTTCATAAAGATCGGAAATATAGATGTGGCCTATAGAGTATTAATAAGGTTTTACTATAGCCATATAAGAAAAAATGCCCCGCCCCATGGCGGCCATGTTTTTCAATAAACAGCATCATTTCTAAACTCGTCTAAGATATTATTGGGATGGATCGTCTGACCAAGTTCCATGAAGATCAGACAATAAATGTCGCCTCTAGAGTGTTAACAAAATTGTACTATAGCCATATAAGGAAAAATCCCCCGCCCCTTGGCAGCCATGTTTTTCAAGCAAAGGTAACCATTTTCGACCTCTTACGGGATATCAATGAGACCAATTTTCTCACCAAATTTCACGAAGATTGGACAATAAATGTGGCGTCTAGAGAGTTAACACGGCAAATGTTGACGGCGCACAACACACGGCCGATAAAAGGCGATCGCAAAAGCTCACTATGAGCACGTTGTGCTCAGGTGACCTAAAAATTAAGTTCAGTAAGGACACTCAAAAATTATATCGCCCTTTTACTGGCTTTAAAAAGCATAGTAATACAAACACGATTTTTTTTAATTCAGTGGCAATTAAACAGAGTTTGGGCAAGAAACAAATATTTACAAACTTAACACAACAGGGAGACCCTTTGAGGCAAACATGAATGCATAACGTATAACAACAGGTTTCTGCCTTGATCCACAAATAATATTGATGCTTTTTTAGCATGCATCAAAATTTCTCATTCAGTTTGAACAAATATATGTCATCACTTGATCTATGGTCAAAAAAGTGCGTGATCTACAAAACTGTTCGCATTGTTCTCTGGGCATCAATGCTCCAGTAAGTATCTCAAATGTCATCGCCTTCTGCGGAAGGATGGCATGGACCTTGTTCTGGAAAAGAGAACAAAACAAAAGCTTACACATTTTTTTAAGTTTCCATTTAACTTCACTAAAAGCATGGTATGTTAACAAGCCAGTTGAAGCAAGACTATTGCCAAGCAATAAAAGTCCCCTACCGGCTCCGCCATTGTCAGAAATTCCACCATTGTCAGAATATTTTTTTATTTGTGGCCATAGCAACCAGAATGTTTACGTAGGAACATAATGAAATGACGTGCATAATGTCCATTGTGCCATCTATCCATGTTCCGAGTTTCATGATAAAATATTAAGAAATTTTAAAGTTATCGCAGGATCCAGAAAACCACCATTTTCAGCAGTATTTCTAGTCTTTGTGTCGCCATAATAACCATAATTTTTGACGTAGGAACAAAATGAAATGACGTGCGTAATGTACATATTGTCATCTATCTATGTTCCAAGTTTCATGAAAAAATATGGTAATTCTAAGAAGTCTAAGTCTAACTCTAAGAATGGGTTGAATAATATGAGCCCTATTATTATATTGAAGCTGGTAAAAGAAAGGTACTTGTTAATATATATTGATTAGATTGTGCCTTATTGAGGATAGTATATTTATATGAGGCTTCAGCTACAATCTCGCAAACTATTAATTCAAGGACGCTGTATAACAGAGTACGAGGCAAGCAAGAAGCGTAGCCTGGCAAACGTTGGGTACCATACATTTATTCTATTGTGTTAAAAGAAAACAAAGACAATTAAATATAATTCAGCTGGATTTTATTGCATAAAAAATATTTTCCTTAAAATAACATTAAGGTCATTCAGCTATGAAATATTGAAATATATATATGGCAAGAAGGGAGTTCGGTACAAAAATCAAAATAAGGTAGGGCTTATAATTATATTCTTAATGGAAATAACAGACAAAGGTCATTATTCTGCTGTGAAAGGTCCATCGGGCTATAAGTCCACAAGAATTGTTTGCAAACATTATCAACGCCTTTCTAATGGATATAATCCACAGCTGTTTAAAGTTTCAGCAAAATCCAGCAAGCAGTTAAAGAGGAGCATATAAACACAATTGATGGATAATACATATTTCTCAGTGAAAAACCAGAAATGGCCATAATAAAGTATGAATTTTCTTTTGTTGACAACTGTCTTCACATCAAGTTGATTCAACAGCAAAAGTTTGGGCAACAATATTATGTAAAAAAATGAAAACAGAAACTCCAGGATCGTATGGGTGGACAGGTGCTATTTTCTTACACCAAGGTTGACTGTTTTCAAAAGGTACATCTTGACTTAACAATACATTATTGACTAAAGTGATCACATATAACTTTGTGGTCAGGTCTGCAAATGTTTCAATTTAAGATATTCAGTTAGACCTTATAAATATTAATAAGAGAACGGTAGATAAAGGTTTTGTCTTGATACGCTATCATACCTTGCTATGTTGTAAAGTTCAACTGTGAGGCATTTCGTCCATGGACTCAAAAAAATGACTGAAATATAATAAATTTATAATATTAAAAGATTTTAAAAACTTGTTTATAAAATGTCTAGTTATATTTAAATGACACCGAAACTGCCAATACAAGAATTATTGGGGAATTCTAAAATATAACACAACCAATTACAGGGAATATACAATCTAGGAAGAGTTATATGAACAAATGTGACCTGCTACCTAAGAACAGCCATGCCCACGTGCTACTAGTATTCAATTTAATTAGAATAAATAAAGGAAAAACAAAGAGAGCCACTGTCATGTGTAGACCCTGACAAAATTGTAGGACGAGATTGTGATCTTCATCTTAAACCAAGGGACCCGGTTCTTTTATATGACAAATCATATTCTACAAGGTTATTTAAATCAATCAATGATTGACAAAGACATGCTCCAGTTTTCTGTGAAATTATCTTGTTATGTTGTTACCTAGATCCTCTTGATACTTAAAATGCTTATAATGTCAACCATATTGAGGCCGTGCATTGTGACTCGTCATGAAATGGGTTATGGTTTATGAGTGTGATGCTTATCATACTAATAATTAACACATCCATCAAGGCTGGACAACACGAGAAATTAGTTTATTGAACTATTACATGTTATGTCCAACCTGCCTTTCTCTTAACCACAACACCCTTGAATGTCATCATATCTATGCATACATATCCTAATTATCTCACACAAGAGCCGTCACCATAGGATGACATATGCCCGCTACTAACGCTTTGATAAAAAGTATGAGCATTTTTCTAGACCTAAACACAAACTTCGAAACCCAACCAGGATCCTAAGTTCAATGTCAAGGTCACAGGGGTCAAAATTTTTGAGCGTATGGAAAGGCATTGTCCATATACAAATGCAAACCAAATATGAAGGTTACATCTCAAGGGACATAGAAGATATGAGCATTTTTCTAAACCTTAATGCAGATTTTGAAACCTAAACGCGGACCCTAAGTTCAAGGTCAAGGTAACAGGGGTCTAAATTTTTGTGTGTACCGAAAGGCCTTGTCCATATGCACATGCATACCAAATATGAAGGTTATATCTCAAGGGACATAGAAGTTATTAGTATTTTTCGAAATCTATATACAGATTTCGAAACCTTAATGCCGACCCTACGTTCAAGGTCAAGGTGACAGGGGTAAATTTTTTTGTGCGTATGGAAAGGCCTTGTCCATATACACATTCATACCAAATATGAAGGTAATATCTTTAGTTATGTTCAGTTTTCGAAACCTAAATGCAAAGTGTGGCGGAAAGACAGACAGACGGACAGTCCAATCACTATATGCCCTCCTGTGGGGGCATACAAATAATATCATGTTTCAACTCTATGGTGTGAATCGAACAATGCCCCCAGCTTGTCTGATGTCCTGATTAATTGTGCTTATATATTTTGAAAACCCATCATGTACCATTACATTCAAGGCCAGCCAGGACATGTTCCAGAACTTAAGCTATTATCTTTTTTGTCACCAATTTGTCACATGCATAGTAGCCATTCCCATGGTTAAATTCAAAGGCACATACTTGATGAACATATGAATCCCTGTGCATAGAAATAAATCATAAGCCTATAAAGTTCATTGAGATGACATACATTTTATTACATTCAATCTCTTGAGAAATGGCAAAAATAGTTTGCTCCACAAGATAAAAACATATTATGCTTTTTCCATAAAAATGGTTCCAATAAAGCGCCTACACATATGGAACATGTGGATCAATGGGAAAAAAAGGGTGTCTTGTACATTTTGATTTCATATTAAAAATTCATTTTAATTTTTAATTCAATCTAAGTACATTGTATGCCTCCGTGGAAAAAAGCAACATTCAACAACAAATAGCTCATTCAACTTGAGGATCTCCAGGCATGAAAAGTCATGTACATTTCATTGTGATGACATATAATATATACAGGATTATGTTTAATCTTATGCAAAAGGTACAGATAGCATGCTAAACAGACTTGCACATATTAAATGGACAGACCAACAATCCAACCAACGAACCAACCAACACTTAGTTTTAATGATCTAAACTCCTTTGCCGGGTATACCAACAACCAAACTGAGAGTAGTCAGTATTATCTACATTAAATGTATGTGAACTATTTACCTCACCAAGGTCAAGCCAATATCTCTAGCATTTCCGGAGTCAACTAACGTCATAGTCTTGCCGGCAACGTCAAGCACCTGAAGAAAAATATGGAACAATACAATCTCAAATTAGGCTATTTAATTGAATTTACAGTCATTGAAATTTTAATAAGCATGGAAGATTGGAATTGATAAAGTGAACATGGCAATTAGCAAATTTATATTTTTAAACAAACCATTCAATAAACATGTGCGTTATTGCACCTTAAAGTCATACAAAAGTAATAGTGCCCAACCAGACTTATTTGGTACTGGCTAAAAACGTTCATATTGTAGTCTAGAAAATAATTACATGTAATAATCAAGTTCATATTGGTAGGTGAATGCCTTCCTCTTGAACAATATAGCTACAGATGGGGAAAATTTCATACTCAGAGTTGAAAAAATTGATAACCCAAGAGTCATGATTTTAATAATCTTTGTTCTGAACTTCTACAGATGATTGTTACAAATTTTATTATTTACATTAAATTTAATGGTGATATCTTATACAGTTTCAGAAAAATAGCGATGAGAAGTTTTTCAAGTACCGACAGATGGAATAACTGACAAAAGTCCGATGCCAATTTTATATCCCTTGGCCTATGGCGGAAATAATAAGAACATTTGGGGCATCAGTTAAAACAGTTTAACTCTGCTGAAAAGTATTCCTAAAAATATCATCATTAAAATCCATTAAAAAAAACTAACTGAAGGTGTGAATTATTTACTTATTGAATATAATTGGGCTAAAGACACTGATGTTTCTAAATATAAAATGGCCTCTCTGAGAACAGGTAAGCACAAAAATATAACATACGATCAATGTCCAGTGGCCTTCTAAAATACAAGGTATTAGAACTTGGTTAGCTTGGAGGTGCTGTGGTGTCAGGTACTTTTTTGCAGCTGATGATCTCCCATCGTTTAGGGCAGTGATGAACATCGGGTCGACAACGGAGATCCATGAGCAGGAAGCATGAATAATTCGGAAGTAGATGTAAACAACCTAAAAAAGTCCATTTATTCTTTATATGTACAAATAAACCTGCCATCAAAGGTTAATCAACAATAACTTATTATATATAATCAGTTACATCAGGCATTATGCATTATAATCAGGTGGTTATAAACACTTCAGGTTAGAGTTCTGGGAAGCTAAAATTATGTAAATGCCATCATTGCTTATAAATAATCAACTGATATATATTTTTTTTCTTACTTTGTCATTTAACCATTTAGTGTCGAAAAGTGTCTTGATGTCTGAGGCATTGACCATCATGTTGAAATGTGCTGCCACAAAAGTATTGCCATCTAATCGTCTTATGCTTCCCAAAAATGTGTCTTCAGCATCATCTTCAAAAAAGACATGTTCTTGATGTACTAATTATATACAAGTACATGTAGTTTATGTGTTTGTAGTTTGAGTAAGTTGCAAAAATTCGGAAGGATGCCTGGACGGAAGGACAGCCGGACCCCAACCCATTCCTCTGAAAGTTGGGCTGTAAAACGGCGTAAAAAACTGCCGCACGTTAATTCAAATCTAAAGTTAAAAACGCTATAAAGTTGAACGAGCTTTTATTACGGTGCTTATACCACGTGACGTTTTAAGATCTGTGTTGGGAGAAAAAAGCGCGACCCAGTCAACATTTTAAATGTTGTCTTTTTAAATACTTCACCATTTTTAAGTGGAGAGCCCGCTCATTCGTGAGAGTTTTCTATTTTTTCAGTAAAGTGCAACCGCGCGTTTGTAATATGAAGTCCCCACACTGATCCGACATTTGTCTAACCGTTCAAACGCGCTGTTGCACGTTGCTGAAAAAATACTTATTTGTTTAAAAAGATCATGATACCTATAGAACACTCTTACGAAAGAGCGGGCTCTCCACTTTGTCCCATTAAAAATGGTGAAATATGTAACTGGGTCGCGCTTTATTCTCCCAACACAGATCCGAAAAAGTCACGTTATACAGGCACCGTGTATTATAAACGTGAGCACGTCAATAGACGGTTGCGTTTTACGTTTCAACGAGTAGAAAGCCTGAGTTTAGTTACACGTTTTATTTCGAAAGCTATTTCGTAATTTTCGTAATTGTTTTACATGATTTTTTTGTTTATGTGCGTATAAACTGTAAATTGTAAATAACTGATCAGATTTCAAATGTGTTCAAGCAATACTAATTCCTATTTAAAAAAATCCAGTAAAATAACATGTTTGTCTTTATAAAACATAGAATCTGTCCCTTAAGTTAATCATAGGTAATCAGACGATGAACAGTTTTGCGAACAATGATCATCTGATAACAATCTTATGTCCGACTATTCTTAAAAGTGTGTGACTAGACAAAGCTGCTTTTTCAATTTTCAAATACAATGTTTCGGCTTATGCAAAACATGTAATAGTCTTTTAACTGGGGCTTATGATCATATATGCTGAATATCTAAAAGCTTTTACTTAAAAATTAACGTTATTGTTTTGAATTAAGTGTTGCGAAATAAGCTCTACTTACAACATACATGTATGCAAATTTTAATTTGTGTATGCATTTTGTTTACCCTACCTTTGCTGGACAATTTCTTGAAATTACAATCTAGCGTCACTTTTAAATGCTGAGAAATTATCATCTGACTTAACACATCAGGGTTAAAAACGAGTTTTTTCCACTTACCCAACCTATCATCATATGTTCTACTATCATAAACCAGTCGAACCGTTTTTGTTTTATTTTAAGTTGAGTTTTATTTGAATATGTTTTTGATAATTTTGATCATATTCTCTGATTTAAATATTTAATTTGGGATAAGTTTCGCTACAGTCGGTCATATTATATGTGTTAATTTAACAGCAAACAAGATATTGAGACGATTTTTGCAGGTATTTTGCATATTCATATTTCACAATGAAATATTAAAACAAATAACAAAGCAAAGTTGTAATCGACCAAAACTTTGCAATTGTGATGGCGTGGTTTGTGGAAACAAAATTAATGTAATTTATGTTTTGGCCACACCTTTATTATGAATTCACGCAAGTAGACATTGTTTTCATTTTATGTTCGCAAAAAACAAATGTTTAAAGATAGTACTGTTTAAGTTATATAGGGAAACGAAAACAAATGTCTGTTAAAAACAAACCCTATTAATTTTATACCAGTATCGGAACCATTTCAGCAATTAAAATACGACATATGTCAATATGCATCTTATTTACATAGTTAATGTCTCTAAAAATATTTATTAAAACAATCCTATACCAATACGAAGACCTCACTGAACATGTTTATGTTTATTAAACAACACATCCAGAAGGCCAAACGCCCAAATGGACAAATTAAGCATACAGTGTTTACAACATAAATAATTCATGAATTTACAAAAACAATATAAAAAATAATACGTTTCATTGCAACAATTCATACATGTATATTTAAATATAGGTATAATTATATTAATAACTATTGATAGTATATATGTAATTGAATAGGTCGTATTACATCATTTGTAATGGAGCTTAATTATGCCAACAAAATATCAAATAAGCTTATTGTACATATATTGGGTCTTCACATGACAATTGTCATAATAATAACACGTTTTACTAACCCGACGTAACAAATTTCGTTTCACGTGATAGCACACATTATTTAACTAAATATCAATTTTGCTTTTTCATGCTCGTATCAATTTCATAAGCATTAGCCCTTGCTTGCTACCTATGCTCTGCTCATAGTACAACATATCATTTAATTAAACTGATATTATGATATTATGACAAGGTGTCTGTAGTTTAACAAACACGAGAAACAAAATGTTTTAACTGGTTGCGTTTGATATTAAAAACAAGCATTTCATAAACCTTAAACAGACCACCTACGCAATCAGAAATGTAGATGGTCAAAAGGTCCTGTAATATGTTCTATGAAAATATAAATGTTACAAGTACAGTATTTAATGTGACATAATAGTTGAAAATCGGTGCATAACAGTTCTAAAAATGCAGCCAGATTGTCGTAGAATACATCTAGGAACAGACACGATACTATGATATAACCTTCATTAAAAAGATAATAATGGCAATTGATAAAATACATTCAAATACAGTTTTGACAGTCCATTAAAGGCGACCGTTTAAACACAAAGACAGAAAAAAACACGGTACATATGCGGTACTATCCCAACAATTAATATGCAGTACATTATAAATGCAATTAAAGTTACAACAAGATATATACCGCACAAAACATTTCAGAATACATCAAATTGATGATACATATGTATTACGCGATCGAACCTTAAAAGAGTGATAAATATAACAGCTTAATTGTTTTATTAATAGTTCATTATTTGATATTATTAGCTCAATACATTTGTACATGTTTGGTTGTTGTCTGTAATACAATGGAATATATTTTTATCTCAGTTCAGTATATATTGTACATTCAAGAATAAAATGAAACTCATCTTCGAGTTTATTACAAACAGTACACTTTCTTTGATCTAATTTTATTAATAGTTCATTATTTGATGTTATTAGCTCGATAAATGTGTACATGTTTGGTCGTTGTCTGTAATACAATGGAATATTTTTTTAATCTCAGTTCAGTATATATTGTACATTCAAGAATAAAATGAAACTCATCTTCGAGTTTATTACAAACAGTACACTTTCTTTGATCTAATGGAATTGGTGTTGGTCTAGCCCATCTGCCTGTCTCGATATTTAATCTATGTGATGACATACGTAATTTTGATAAATTTACTCGAAACTTGCAACATAACATATATTCAGGTACGGTTGAAATTGAAAAACGGCGATATGTTTATAAAAATTTGCCCTAGTAGAAGTATGAAGTCGCTCATTCCAATTCTGCACAAACGTGTCGCTCAATCTTTGTCTTACGACTGATACAAACATATTTTCATTTCCAACATCTTGAAAGAGCCAAGCATCATAAAATCCCAAATTACTAAGTAGATCCCTTAATAACGTGCACCAATTTTTCTTGTTAGGATACTCAATACTATCATTTAATAAAGTCAAATAAACTTTTTTGTTAAATTTATTATCTGATGTTCTCAAAAGTTTTATCCAGTATTTAATTATATTAATATATCTCCTGCATTGATAATTTACAAGGCCAAGTTCACCATATACGAAATCATTTTGAGTGCATCTTTTGACACCAAGTATTTGCTTACAATATTGCAAATGAACCCTTTCAATTAATAAACCTTTGACAAAACCCCACACTTCGCTTCCGTAGTTAAGAATTAGTGTTATGAGTTTATCAAAAAGACATAGTTTATGACTAATTGGAATGTCTGTTAATTTGTACAAATATTTTTTCAGTTTAAAGATAGCTTTTAGGGCCTGTCCAGCGAGAGTATGTTCTGCGTCACTAAATGAACCACCAGTTGTGAATAAAATACCAAGATAGTTGAACCGGTTATCAATATCTATGATTTGATTATCATATTTAAATATATTTGTTAAGGGGCGACCACCTTTACGAAAAACCATAATTTTAGACTTTTCAGTATTTACCACAAGTTTCCATTTGTGACAATAATCGTATAAAAGATCCAAGCCGATTTGAAATTCTTCAGCGGTATTAGCAAAAATTATCATATCATCGGCGTACAATAAGAGTAACATTTTAAAAGAGTTAACGTCGATACCATTAATGCCTTTCATGTAAAATTCAGCTTCCAAATCGTTAAGATACAATGAAAACAAAAATGGCGATAAACACTCACCCTGCCTTACACCAAGTAAACATTCATAGCTGTCTCTTAACGTATTGCCAT
This sequence comes from Dreissena polymorpha, assembly GCF_020536995.1. Taxonomy (NCBI): domain Eukaryota; kingdom Metazoa; phylum Mollusca; class Bivalvia; order Myida; family Dreissenidae; genus Dreissena; species Dreissena polymorpha. The sequence goes on along the minus strand of NC_068361.1, from coordinate 98,604,486 downwards.
GTTTAACTTTTGATTTTATGGAGTTATACATTGATTTCATAACATTGAGTATATTTCCACGTATACCCAATCGAATTAATTTATACCATAGATTATCTCTAACAATATAATCGAAGGCCTTAGTGTAATCTATAAAGCACAGTATAATTGTTTACCTTTATTTATTACATGCGTTAATAAGCCGTGCAATACAAATAAATTATCGACGGTACTCATTTCCGACCGAAACCCAGCCTGCGCTTCAATGTATACATAATATCGTTCGGCCCATTCAGTTAATCTGTTATTAAGAATTTTCGTAAACAGTTTTCCAAAAGTACTAAGAAGAGTAATACCTCTGTTATTATTTACGTCGTTTAGACTGCCCTTTTTATGTAATGGTATAACGTTACCCTCAGACCATGAAGATGGAAAACACCCCAATCTAAAAACTTTATTAAAAAGCGTATGTAGGTACGGCGTAAGAACGTCTTTTACGTAAATAAAAAATTCATTCAAATACAAATCACGTCCTGCGCTTTTACCTGGATGAATTTCTTTAAGAGCTTTTTTTAATTTCGTTCATTGATATTGGCAAATTTAATTCTTCAAACATTATTTTAAATGCATGTGATCAATTGAGGCGCTAATTATCATATTTATGTAGTTTCATTAAGGCATGGTTTTCACCGATACGATGCATTAAAAGGTGTAATATTATTTGGCGTATTTATGTTTGTATGATCTTAATATGAACATATATAAAGTGATAACGAATGTATTAGTGAGATTAACTATATTGCATAGAAAGGGATTCAAGTAGAGTTTTATAAAATGCTGAAGTATGTCGATCGATGTCTTTACTTCACAAATTTATACAGAGTATGAATGGTTTAAGTAAGAATAACGAAAACAAACACGCGACTAAGGTTCTACTTAAAGCTTCCCGGTGGTTTGTCAGACGATAACAGTGGTTTTAAACACATCATGGTTCACTGTTACGAAAATTGAGAAATAACAGCGTTTCCACGAAAGTAAATTGTTTAAACTCATGCTTAACACGACTGTACATATCATCAAAATATATTTTTTTAATGATAAAATAGGTTGTGATTATGTTCCCAAAAGTTTTTAATTTATTATTTGGCACAAGCATTGAACTCCAGCATGTCATTCGAGAATTCGGTTATGTTCAGACTGATTTTTAAAATGTGTTATGTATGTATTATAATTACTTATTACATAACGAAACAAACGACAATGTTAAATAAATTGTACTTGAACCATTTTAATCATTAATCAACACGATGATCAATTAATCATTAACCAACACGATGATCAACAACACTATTACACAAGTAAACATGCACTTAAGACGGACAGAACAAATACACACACACAATTAATTTGTATTGTGCAGGTTTGAAGACAGGTTTAAAAACAATTGACTAGCTACTGGATTAAAACTCCTTTTGTTGTAACCCTTACGTTGGTAACATTAGCATAACACGGCTATATGCAAACTTTGTTTCCACTTTATAGTTTAATTGCATATTACTGAAAAGTGTGCCTGTTAGTATTTATACTTGAAACTGTATATTGGGCTTATTCATTAAATGATAAAAGTTAATCAGCGTGCTTTAAAGTAAGTAGATAATATGGAAGCAATACATAATATAAGGTGTTAAGGATGGTAATGTTTAATAATTTATCATGATCTGTAATAGACATGTGCAAACTTGATATTCGCTGATTCAATTGGGTATTATAATAAGAGAATGTCGTTCACAACAACGCAATCATTAAATAACTGAGTCAACCAATTGATGGTTATATTATGATAATGTATGCCACTTAGAAAGAAAATAAAGCTCCCTGTACTTATCATGGATATCATAACATGATACAGGCAGTATTCAAACAGCATGTAAGAGCATGGATGACTGCCCTACAGAAAGATGCTACATACAGGCCCATAACGAGCTGGTATAATGTCACGTAATTGTGTATCGTTCGTGGAAAACACACAGTAACAAACAAAGTTCATTTCTGATTTCTTTGCGTTTTATTTCTGCTTATTAACACAACACAACGTTTCCAAAATGTTTATCAAATACAAGATACATGCGAAGCCCGTAATGGGCCCATCCCGCGAAAGCCAGCAATAATGCGACTTGTATGTTCGGCCGTTTAAGTAAGACTATCCATAAATATAGATATAAACAACGAAAGCTTTGATAATTGTTATGTGTACAATTCTGATTGGCTGTGTAACGTCACGTGTCTACATGTACAATTCTGATTGGCCGTTTGTTAAGTCACGTGTCTGCAACCTAAATATACGTATGCAACGGACACCTAACGAATACATACGGAAATGACCGAAGATTGGCACATACGGTAAGCAAATATTCGTGTCCGGTAATTATAACCCGAGGCTAATGATTTGTTGATCCAGATGGCTGCCTATTTAAGATTGTATGAAATGTGGTACAAATTTCGATCATTATATAAATCCAACAATGCCCCAAATGTGCGTTTTGTGTGCGTTATGTTACACAACTTTCCCCCTTAATTTGATTTTTTTATATTTTATGATTTAAAATAATCTTTTAAAATTTTACTATTGAATTACTAATTAAATAACAAAAACTACATTCCTATAAACACTCTCAAATGATGGAAAATATGCGGATAACAATATAATTTCCTTGACAAGCATCTCTGCTGAAATAAATAACATTAGTAATTGATATACAATTTAAATGTCAATCGAAATGTTGTGTAGAACATAATATGTTGATCGTTGGCCACCTGTACATCTGGTGTCGTCCATGTTTTCTTGAAGTTGTAGCTCGCGGCGAATACGATGTTTCATTGAAGTCATTGCCGCCGTCATGAAGATAAGCCGATTGTGGATTCGCCCGTGGCAATTGGAATGCGTTTGTTGATTCAGCTCTGCTTTCCGATGTTTAACTTGCGTCGTCGATTGTCGTTTCCGTTGTATTCATCGTTGTTGTTGTTTTCGTTGTCGTTTGTACTTTTGTTGATGGCCCCAGCGTCTTCATTTCTCTCGGGACATTAAGATCTTCTATTGGCCATAATGCTCACGAGGTATTAACTATAGCAGTGTTCTCCTTGATGTCTTAGGCCTCGGAAGTATCATTCCAAATGCGTTATCTACGCACGTCAAACAGTTGAACGGCTGCATCTACTCTATAGTGTTTAACGTCACAAGTATTGTGTCCAGTGTTGCGTCACTTGTTGTCCTTCGAAATCTTCTGGCGTTGGTCTTCTTTTAGTGATAGAACCAGGTATTCACTTTGAGAGTAAACGCCGTGATGTTCCATTCTAATTATGTTGTTTGTTTCTTCTATTCGTTGTGGAAGGCGTTGTCTCGCGAAGTCGCTCTTCTTCGGCGTTGTCTTCAAATCTCGATATTTTTATCTGCGTCGTGGTGATACAAGTATCAGTTGTTCAAAATCATGGCAAACATTTATAAATATCCCCTTAGTTATTGTTAAATATCATCATGACAACTTACTGTGATATCTTATTCAAAAAAAATAAATTCTTTACAACGAAAAAATATTAGTCAATTCCTCAAAACATACTTCGGATAAGTACATGACAGTTTGACATCTGACAAGCCATTTACTTAATATGACCTGTGTACCGCCTTAGGCTGTCATTTTACGCACGTGCAGCCAGTAAATTTTTGACAGGCGCGCGCCACTTTATTGACCTAGAGTAATGGGTAATGATAGACGTACCTGTTCATATCATGGTTTCATAAACCTCATATTTATCACTATAGTTTTGCCGTTGGGCATAGATTTATTGACATGTTTGACCTGTGCACTTGTAAAAATGCGCAAATATGACAAGGCAGACTTTTATATATATGCATTCATAATATAAGAACACGTATCGGTATACTTCAAAATTCAGGTCTTTGCTCCTAATCGAACTACTCAAATAATTCTTATGCGACATCGCATCTTCTGTCCATAGCGTAATTTGCTTCGATGGCACAGGGATAGATTCTCTTACTCATGAGGACGCTAAGGTTATCAGAACCTCGGGCTCGGTATGTCCGAACGCTGATCAGTCAGCCGTGCTCATAAAATATAATTGTAACCCTTCGTTTTGTGTGCGTTATGTTACAATAATACAGAAGAGCGCCATCTGCGAAAGGAACTATTCTTGGGTAAAATTTGTAAAATTACAGGCCACCGCAAATAACGATAATCTATAAACGAGAAGAAATTGAAAACTTTGACCGCAGTGATTGGGGATGACGTTTTATGAAAGAAGATGCTGTACGAGCAGTGGATCGATGAGTTCACATGCAGTTTTAATGAGTGAAAAACGCTTCTAAATGATTCATTATCCTTAGGCGTCCGTGATCACAAATGTATATTTACTCAATTAAACTATTGCAGCTTATGTACTGGCTGTGGGTAGGAAGCTTAGAAGTATGCCGTCAGAAAAACGAAACATTTCATTCATAAATAATTCAACGTTATGTTCGAATTATTATTATTATTATAAGTCGTATTATTATTCTTATTTTTATTAGTTGTATTATTCTCATTCTTCTTCTTCTTATTATTATTATTATTATAAATTATAATAATAAGATTATTATTATTATTAGTAGTAGTAGAAGTAGTAGTAATTATAATAATAATATTATTATTATTATTTGTTGGTATTATAATTTATATTATTGTTATTAATATTAATATTATTCGTATAAGTATCAGTATTATTAGTATCGATATGTTTTAAAGCGCTCTTGTTCCGTTCAAGGTATTTACATGTGCATTTATCTTGAAACATTCATCGAGCTTTGTTTAATTTGTTGTAACATGCCTTGACAAAAGTTGACAAATTAATCACATTTTGTGACAGGTTCAAAGCGGAGCTGTTTTCTGTTAATTTACAAGGAGTGCAAACTCTTTTGAAAGTTCTCTATCATCCCTCACAGTGGTCTCCCCATACTCCTAGGTAACCTATATAACGTTATCTACTCCAAATACAAGACGAGCTGAATAAATAATCAGGTTTACAATAGTTATCAGGAACCATAAGCATAATATGTATACATAGTTTAATATAATGTATTAATTACTCTTCGTCAGCGAACAAACGATGTTAAAATCGACATTATACAAAGTAAACTTATGTACACATGTGTTTAAAATATTATTTTTAGGCATACAATTTAATCGAATCGATATTGTTTATGGAAATAAATCTCATAGAGGTCAATGAAAACAGTATTCATATGGTATAAACATTGAATATATAATATCATAGTGCACCAATATATAAGGCAATTAGAGGATACGCATATCCACATGTATTATCAAACACATGCTGATCAAAACATATGCGAAAACAGTCTGGTATTCTATGTACGAAAACGCAATTCTAGAATAACTTATGTTAACTGTTAATGAAGTGATAGCGTATTGATCGCAACATAAGAAACAGCCTGGTAATTTAAGTTCCGAAAATAAAATTCTATAATACATTCTCTCTCGGTGACAGAGCAAGTGTGTTATATTTTAAGCGCATTCCTTTAACCCACGATACAGGGTTTTCAGCATTGCAAAGTTTGACGCGCCTACGTGAGGAACGCTTGTACACGTATAGGCCTGCTTGTTGTTCAAGCAGCAAGTTTCACCATTGTAATGAGAAGTCTACCCATCACATTTGAATGGCGAGTGCAATCATGAGTGCAATTTTGGGATTACTACACGGGCAGAAGGAAGTAAGCGTTCTACGATATCGGCACACCATGTTAAGCACTTGTGACACTGTACCGCGTATAAACTTGATGCTACCGCTCTAATTACGGATTTTTCTCTGGGCAGCACGCTCGATTGGATTCTGAGATTGCATAAGATACATATTGGTTACCGTTCTTCGGCATTATCTTGAATAAACAAATGGTGGTATTCCAGAAACATCTTAAGTCATTTCTTAAATAATTTCACTTAAGTTCAAAATTACAATGTTTTGTAGTTCTTTACTAAATAAGGAAACACATGTTTTTCGGGTATTCCTAAAATAACATTGGCATAATGATGTTATTTAAATGTATATCTTGATGCCAATCTATTGCAATATGAAATAAAACACTTACGAAAATTTCCCAATTTAAGGATAAGAATAAAATTTAACTTAAGATTCTTCTGGAATACGAACCCAGGTCTGTGCATGCATATTAGCGAGAACCTAGCTTCTCTGGTCGCATTTGTCACGTGTTGCCGGAGAATGCTCTTCCACTGCATCTTTGAACAAAGGTCTCACTGCTCAAGTTCATATTAAGATACTCATTTAGATAGTTCCTATGAGGTTATCTAAATAAAGCACTGATAAATCATTGGCATTCATAATCATTGTTAAGAAATCGCATCAGTCTATTCAGGAATACGTATTTTACCAACTGTCTACAAACATCTACAAGGCAGATTACACAGCTATCCAAAACATTAAAGCTTTCTTGCGTCAACACCTGTTTCGAGTGACTTAACATCTAACACTGCGTGTGAAATGTCAGTGCTGGTAGACATTTACAATGACTATATGGGTGTAGTATCGTATCATGTTATGAGTATTCAATGGTCTAAGGGAAGTAATTATGTTATACCTATAACAAGGATTATTGTTAGAGTGGCATCCCCTGATATGCACATGTTTAGAGGGCGCTTATTAGATTGTGGAACCTTCAATGGTGTCTCGTGTTGTTTTGTTTATGTTTTTTTTTAATCAAAGTAATCGGCCTCGGGCCGGGTTTGACACTACAATGGGTTAAACGCAACGCCTGTGCGCTATCTCAAGTCCTTTAATATCCGTTTGCATGCATGTATTCCAAAATTCATATCCGTAAAGTGATAAAGGTATAACCACTGCGTGGTATAACGTTCTAAGGGTAAGCGGGTTTAAACCTCCTGGATGTAACCCACTATTCAGTAGGTTTAAGAAATAAAACGTTTTTCGCTAGCGTCGTTTAGTGATTTGGTTGTCGAAAGTGAACCGTCGCATAAAAGACCTAGGTTGTTGTACACCATTATTTAATTTAATTGTTGCTTTCCCATATACCACTTTCTTTCACGACAATACGGCACAATGTCATTTAAGACGATACCGTCACCCTTGTCGGAGTTATACTCAAACCGCCACTGCTTAGTTTACTTGTCACAAATGGATATGATGCAGTGTAGCCCATGGCTGGATAGAACACCTTTTTATAGAATGAGTTTATACATAGTAAAGCCTTAAACACTACTATAATCATCTTACCACATCCTTCCAGTGAATATTACTATGGTGGATTTAAATGGAGAGTTACAAGCTGCGAGAAGTTATGACAAGTAGCGTCTTTGAACAAAAACAGCAAACGTTCTATTTCATTTATAAACAATTCATTGTGCAATTACATCAGAGATGTTTTAATATCCGCTTACTTGTTGCTAAATGAGTTTAATGGTATACAATAACTTTATGTGAATACACATTCGGGCGTAGTTTTGATCTCGGGGGTAATTAAACTGGTGAATAGTTTATATAAACTCCTAATATACACCTAATGCACAGGCTATTTAGTACTTTATATTGCCCGTAATAGGATGTAACTTATCAATACTATTCTAATGTTAAGATCAATATGCGAAATTCTAAAATTCTTACTTTGCACTAACACCTGTGTATGCTCTAATTGTCA